>NC_089582.1:16765992-17065992 GCF_019320115.1 Miscanthus floridulus | reverse complement strand
CACCATCAGTTGCCCTATGCTCACTGGATTATATTTCTTATTCATAGGGTAGTTATAGTGAGGTCTCCAGAGATGCTGACAGAGTATAGTGGTGCTACTACAGAGTTTCCTGCATACAACATGACTCAAATGCTCCACCATACTGTAGTGAGGACACCCAGCCAGCTGCGCCGTCGTCTAGAGGTGCCAGAGACTGTAGCCCAGTAGGATGAGACCATCATTGGCATAGCAGCTACAGAGGAGGAGCAGTTAGATGCTCAGCAGGAGGGGATGGTCAAGAGCGACCCCAGTGACAGCTCAGATGATGACTATCAGGATATCCCTCAGATGCCCCCACGACAATATGATGCTGAGGCCGATAGCTCCAGTTTAGCTCCACCTGCACCACAGACAGACCCCGCTCTACTTGATATACTTGAGCGGATGAGGTAGGATCAGGTTCGCCAGGCCTAGGAGACAGCAGCTGCTCTAGCACAAGTTCAGGCCAGATAGGATGAGTTCCAGCGATAGCAGCAGGCCATGCAGCAGCAGCAGCTTCTGATGCAGCAGCAGCTACTTGGGTTCATGCAGCATGTGGTTTCTGCTATTGGGGCTCCATCGCCACAACCTACACCTTAGCTTGGTTAGCTTGCCACCACTACAGCGACTCCATCTTTACAGCCCAGTGGGCTTCAGAGTTCAGGGACTACCAGCGCCATAGTTTCCTTCACCCACAAAGCAGGTGTCCTGGTGGTTTGCCTCGCCAGTGCCAGCCCCGTAGTTCACACCTCTTCATACGTGCTTCACACTGGCTCAGAGTTTGTCTGTGCTTACCCCAGTGTCCAAGAGCCTTGGTGTTTTTTCAGTGAGTTGACAGGGCACCCTACACCTGCCAGATCTACATGTCCCTATACCTACCAATATTTCTCTAGTGACAGGCATGACAGAGACGCTCCCTTCCTCAGTTGCATCATCAGAGCCACCTGCTTCAGTCATACCTGCAGAGTCACAGGCCGCACCAGTTCCCGATCCAACCCAGACCGCTTCAGCATCACTTCCAGCGATAGAGGGTCATACAGCTCAGAGCTCAGGATCAGATGATGATGGCACATAGTTCCAGATCGCTCATCGCACCATAGCGCCCGACTCGTCCGTTGTAGCCCCACCGACTGACCCTTAGGTTTTGGTGTTTGACGCCAAAGGGGGAGAGAAATCGAGTATGGTAGACTTAGGGGGAGTGATATATTTAGGGGGAGCTTATCTATATTATTTGGCTTTTTATGTGTGATACATTCTTATGCATTCATGTTTACTATTATGCATTGAACTACTTAAGTGTGATCGTAATCATGATATTAATGTGATCGTGATTTTTATGTGATATGTGACATGTGTGCTCTCTACTTTGAATTATTTAAATGTCATATCACTTGGTTATGCTCATTTGTTTTGCTTCTGCGTTTTACTCCGATGCAAATGAGCTTTATAACTTGTACTCATGCTTATTTCATATGTATTGTGTACATCATGTTGGCTTGGGTCATATAAGCTTGCCTAACTCTTTTGTTCTTATTGTCAAAAGCTTATATGAACCAAGCATGTTTAAAAACTGTCAACTCTTTCACATACTCGAGGTGGTATTGTCATCAATCACCAAAAAGCGGGAGATTGAAAGCATCTAGGCGCCTAGTTGGGTTTTGGTGATTAATGACAATATGTGATTACTGTGACTAACGTGTGTTTTGCAGATGTAATTAAGTTAGGTCATGGTAATGGAAATTGATTGGGCAATCATGGTTGTCATGCCCCTATGATGGAAATCATTTTGGTTTTCAAAGGATGGATGACAAGGTTAAGGATGGACTAGTTCTAAGTGTCGTTTGGTGTTGAAGAGACACTTAGAGTAGTTTGGGACTTTGTTTTTCCTTTGGCCATACTATTAAGGGGGTTATGGACGGGTAGCTTGACCTAGGTGAGTCTAGTGGGTTAGGTGTGGTGAACACTTGTCAAATCTAGAACTAGGTAGCTCCTAAATAGCTCTAAGATCAATTGGAGCAAACTTCATTCACATATGATCGCGAGTTGGAAGTGAATGGAGGGTCAAATGTTGACCGGACGCTGGTTTCAGTGTGACCGGACGCTGGCACAGAGTCCAGTCAGTTTATTTGATCAAGGTGAAGCTGTCTGGTGGGACCAGACGCTAAAGTGAAAAGCGACCGGACGCTGGGTGCCAATGTCCGGACCAACTCCTGTAAGGTTCTAGAGAGCGGTTTTTGTGACCGAACGTTGCTCATCGTCCGGTCACCACTTAACTGCTTGGTTTCGGGGAGAACTGACTGGATCGTTCGGTCACCCCGCAGAGGCACATAACGGTTTGTTTTGAACGTGGGTGTATAAATACTTCCTCCATTCATGTGAGGGGGTACTTTTGCTCATTACAACAGCTGAGAAACACCCTTAAGAGTGCCAAGAAGAGCAAGGTCCTAGTGAGGTGATTGAGATTTGAGAATCCAAAAGAGAGGACCTCATTAGTGAAATCAAGAGTAGCAAAGTGTGCATCCACCCTTCTCATTAGGCTTGTCAGTGGTCAAGTGAGAGTTCGTGCTTGTTACTCTTGGTGATCGCCATCACCTAGATGGCTTGGTGGTGATTGAGAGCTTGGTGATCATCCAGGAGAGCTTGGGGATGACCCAACTCAAGTTGTGAGCGGTTGTGGGTGATTCACCAGCGACAGAGTGTCGAAGGATCAACCCATAGAGAGCACTTGATCCTTGCGCGGATCAAGGGGGGGCTACACCCTTGCGCTGGTGCTCCAACGAGGACTAGTAGGAAGTGGTGACTCTCCGATACCTCGGCAAAACATCACCGCATTCCTCCTTCTCTATTTACTTCAAGCATTTACTTTGAGCAATTCAATTCTTGTCTTTACATTTATAGAATTGCCATGCTAGAGTAGGATTGGAACATAGGTTGCTAAACTTTTATGCGGTAGAACAATAGAACACTTTCTAGGCACAAGGGGTGAAGTGGGCTAACCGTAGGGTTTAATTATTGCAAAGAATTTTAGAATTAGCCCAATTCACCTCCCCTCTTGGGCATCTTGATCCTTTCAGTTATGGCTATATTTATCCAATTAAGGAAAGATCAGAAGCATTGGATAAATTTAAGATATTTAAGGCTAAAGTAGAAAATCAGCACAATTTAAAATTAAGGTAGTAAGATCCGACCGTGGGGGGAGTACTACGGTCGACATACCCCATATGGCCAAGTTCCTGAACCTTTTGTAAAGTTCCTTACAGGAAAATGGCATGGTTGCCTAGTACTCTACACCTGGGCGAGCCTCAGCAGAATGGAGTAGCTGAAAGATGCAACCGTACCTTAATGTATATGGTGAGAAGTATAATAAGTTACTCCACTTTACCGATAAGTTTGTGGATGGAGGCGTTAAAAATCGCCATTCATATTCTCTATCGAGTACCAAGCAAGTCGGTGCCCAAAACACCATATGAGTTATGGATAGGAAGGGGACCCTCACTTAATCACTTACGTGTGTGGGGCTTGTCTAGCCAAGGCTAAAGTTTTTAACCCAAACATTGGGAAGCTAGACTCCAAGACAGTTAGTTGCCATTTCATTAGCTATCCAGACAAGTTAAAAGGTTATCGTTTCTACTATCCTGATAGGCAAACCAAGTTTGTAGAAACAAGACACACTGTGTTCTTAGAGGATGATATGATCAGGGGAGCATGGTAGAGTGAGAAATTAACCTTGAGGAGAAGCGGGTATATGTGCCCACTCCGATGGTTCAGGAGTCATTCTTCTCGCTACCTATTGCTGCTACACCAACAGTACTAGACACTGTAGTGACATCACCTATCGTTAGTTCTCCCGTGGCAACAATAAATAAACATGAGGAACCTGTCCTTCTGGATCCTATAGAACCAATTGTTGCACATGAGAAAGAGCAACAATAGCCCCATATAGAACAAGCACCAACTAATGAGACTCTCAGAAGGTCTCAAAGAGCAAGAAAACTAGCCATTCCTGATGACTACGAAGTCTATGAATGTGAAGAATTTCAAATGGAGGGTGATCCCACCTCATTTGAATAAACCCTGAGAAGCACTCACTCGTCGAAGTGGCTTGAAGCCATGCAAGATGAAATGAGATCAATGAGTACCAACAATGTTTGGGACTTAGAAAAAAATCCTAAAGAAGCCAAGACGGTAGGCTGTAAATGGGTCTACAAAACTAAATATGACTCCAAAGGGAATGTGGAAAGATTTAAAGCATGACTTGTGGCGAAAGGCTTTACGCAAAGAGAAGGAATAGATTATAATGAGACATTTTCTTCTGTCTCATGCAAGGATTCTTTTAGAATCATAATGGCGTTAGTGGCGCATTATGATTTAGAATTATATCAAATGGATGTAAAGACGACTTTCCTTAACAGGGATTTAGATGAGAATGTCTACATGGCACAACCAAAAGGTTTTGTCATAAAAAGAAAAGAATGTATGGGATGCCTCCTAAAGAAATCCATTTACGGATTAAAATAAGCCTCTAGACAGTGGTATTTAAAGTTTGATGGAACGATAAGAAAGTTTGGGTTTAAAGAGAATGTTGAGGACAATTGCATTTATACAAAGTTCAAGAATGGGAAATTTATTTTCCTAATCCTGTATGTGGATGACATCTTACTCGCTAGTAATGATGTTAATCTACTACCGGAGACGAAGAAGTTCTTGTCCTCAAATTTTGACATGAAAGATCTCAGTGAAGCTTCGTTCGTTTTAGGGATAGAGATTCACCGAGATAGAAGAAAGGGTGTCGACAGAATATCATCGGTAGTCCTCCGAGGGGTATCCCATGAAGGTAGATTGATCAGCATTGGTGCGTGTAATCAAGAACAAGAAGGCAACAGAGACACAAGAGTTAGGCAGGTTCGGGCTGTCAGCACGACGTAATACCCTACTCCTGTGGTCTATTGGTTCATATTGGCTATCGTATGATATTGCGTGTGTTTTGAGAGGGGTCCCCTACCCACCTTATATAGCTAGGGGTAGGGTTATAAGTCGATTAGATCTAGGAGATAACTGGTAAGTAATAACATATTATAGGAATCATGGGATCGAACGTATCCAAATAGATCTCATAGCATCTTTAGGATATCACTATTGATGTCTTGCGGTACACGCCGAGCAGTGCCGTGCACCATAGGTCTTCGTCTTGTGGGTTGGACCACCCCTAGGAGCACAGCCCATGTAGTCTACCATAGGTATCCTAGGGTCGTACCCCCCACAGCTAGTCCCCGAGGGCCTTGTATCCAGCTGTGCAACGCCGTCTTAAGCTTGTCCGAGCAGGTGTGAACAAAGCTGAGCAGTCAGACTCATAGTTCGACCACCCTAATGAGTCACCGAGCAGTTGTGGATCATAGCCGACCAGCTTAACTGTCCAGCCAAGCATGAGCTTACCCAAGTAAGGCTTGCCAGAAGGATGTAAGGAGCTCAAGTTCAAAATTGAAAATTTCCTCGCTGTGAGCCAAGTGTGCCCACTTAGAGTTCGACCACAAGAAAGGGAGATAATCTTCTTCAACTTCAGGAGGCACAGAGTCTTCCAAATTAAAGAAAACACACTCACCGCAAGGTGAAGTGTTCCCACTTAGTCCCCGAGCCTGATAGTAGGTGACGTGGTCACGTGGTGCCAGGGTCCAGAAAGTAGAAGAAAGGTAGAAAACCGGCTGAGCAGGTGACCAGTCCACGGGCTGAACACTGAAATGAAAAGCACCCATTCACCACAAGGTGAAGTGTGCCCACTTAGACCCCGAGCTTGATAGTAGGTGACATGGTCATATGGTGCTAGGGTCAGAAACAACAGTAACAAAAAAGTCCCTAGTATGGTGAGAAACCAAGTCATAGTGATGACGTAGTCCCTGAGCCACAAGTGAAAATCTCGGATAAAAGAAGTGCCGATTACTCAAATCATGGAAAAAATCAGAGCAATGACTGTACAGTAGAAGTTACTGAGCCTTGAGGGTATTGCGAAGAAGTCGGCGAATATTAGGTGTGCAATACCAAGTTGCGTCAAAAAATGGGCGATATGGGCTGCAGTTGCGTGGAAGCCCAGATAACGGTCCCAGCACGCTGCTTTGGGGAATTCGGAAAGGCACAAATCAGCAAGGAGTGGTTTCCAAAAAACCCTTGAATGCAAAAAGATTGGGTGTCTTTATAACTATGTCGCCGCACTCCGCACTCCTACCTTTGCCACTCCGCCACTTCGTCTTCATCATTGCCCTCGCGCTCCCCGATTCGCATTCACACGTGCTCCGCCGCTAGGGCAAAAATAACTTGCGTAAAGAGGCCAGTTCTGATCTAGATCGGAGGGATGACGCCGAAGAGGGGAGGTGGTAAAGCGAAGAAGGCGGCCACCGGGCCTAGCCGTGACAAGGAATGGGTACCGTCACTCATGGGGGAGACAGAGCTCAACGAGATGGTGGAGGTGGGCGTTCTTCCTGACTGTGTCACCGTCGGATGGTGTCCGGCCGACGGTGAGCCCTATCTGATGCCACACACCGATGAGCTTGTCGTATTCGAAGATTATTTCTTGCACAGATTAGGGCTTCCCGTACATCCTTTCTTGCAGGATCTGTTGGAGTATTGGGGACTGAGCTTGTGTAATCTGCATTCGAACACTATTTTGCACATTTTCGTGTTTATCCATTTCTATGAGGTGTATCTTGGCATTCCTTCCCCATTTCGATCTCTTCTGACACCTTTTCTGGCTCAAGAAGAAAGGAGGGGGCAGGTTCCAAAGTGGTCGGCAGTGTGTATCTACAGCTCTACGACTAGGATGGTGAGCGAATACATTACTATGCCACTGAATACCTCACTTGAAGGAGTGGAATGCCAGATGGTTCTACATGAAGCAAAGTCATCCTGCCATCCGATGCTGATGTCGACCAGATTTCGGAGAACCAAAGGAGCTGGTCGGAGAAGCCGACCAATGCCGATATGGATCAAGTGAAGGAGCTCCTCGAGCTAATAAGGGGCATGAAAATGAGCAGGAGTGGTGGTGGCGGTGAACTTCATAATGTGCCACATCTAGCCCTACAAGGAGAGGGCCCATGTGGGCTTTGACTTCAAAGGGGATACCGACGGCACCCTGGGAGAGGATGAAAGAAACCTAGCGAAGGAGGCTGTGCTGCACTGGGTTGCTGAACTATTTGCCCCAAACAGTGCTATACACCATGCCGGGGCAGTTGAAACCCTTCAACTGCATGGACCCACCTCCTCAGGTAAAAATCTCAATTGTTGTTCCTAGTATTTTTTTATCCCGTGCCAGCGCCGAGCAGTGGAGTGATTTGCTTGTGGAAAGATCCATTTGTAGGAACGGGCGGCGTACTTCTCGGGCATGCCGAGGAGCGACTGGCCAAAGGCAATGGATGCTAGGACGACCACTCAGCCAAAGGAAGGTGCCGTCAGCGCCCCGTCCAAATCCGGAGGCAAAGGTGCTGGCCAGAAGGAGAGTCCCCCCCCCGTATTGGAGAAGGTTCGGGGGAAAAGGGCGGCGAAAGATGAGTCGGCCCAAAAGAAGAGAAGAACGGCGGATGTAGCTCCCTGCAAGCTGGGCGGCATCTCACTTGGTGGCGGTGTCTGAGTGGTCAGACGACGATGGGGCTCCAGTAGCTCCCCCTCTGAGCACTGAAGCATCATCGCGCAACACGTGGGTAGAGGTGCAATCGAAGGGAGGCGGAGGAGATGCCGATGGTGGGGGTAGCATGACCTCTGGCCCAGGACACGCGGGTTGACCCCAGAGCAGTGCCTAGGTGCTTGGGGAGGTAGCACCGGTTCAGAACCTTTATCGGGAAGCTGACGTGTAAATACCTTTGCCTTGGGGTCGGTGGATATCTAATTTTTGTAGTTGCGGTGATCGATGAGCTAATCTGATGTAGAACGGAGTGCACAAAGGATCTGAATCCTTTAGGCCAGACTGGCGAGCAACCGGGGGCTGTTCCCGGTGCGGAGACATTGCGGGCAGACTCTGTCCTAGAGTCCTTGGGCGCTCATCGATTTGCAGAGGAGTCGACCACCACTGCTGACGAAGTTGGAGGTGGAGAGTGGTTGGCGACAATGGTGGGTGATTCGACGGAGATGCCAGGAGCAAAGGCGAGAGCCGCTGAGTCTTTGGAGGCAGGAGCGGGAACTGCCGGCGTCGTGCCGGAGTCTGGGGCGTAGAGGCCGGCAATGTCAGAGGAGCATGCGGCATGCCTTGAGATGTCGTAGGGCATGGTCGGACTGCTCTGTGTGGCCATCGAGCCCTTAGGGAGCGCCACTAGCTGTGGAGGAAGAGGACGAGGTCGAGGAGATTGAGCGTGAAAAATCACGACCTCAAGCCGTCCGCATCCTCCGCAAGCGGGGGGGACAAAGTTGTGGTCAGTGGAAGATGAGGACACCACTAGGGAGGTGAAGAGGCTACGGTCCACCCTTTCCACAGCTATGAAGCAAATTGAGGTTAGTATTGCGTCAGCGGAGTCCGTCTTTTGCGTTGGAGACTATGGTCCTTTATAATCTTGGTGCTTTGTAGGGCATAGCGTGAACTACCGCACAACGGCTGTGGGGGTATGGCCCCCAAGACATGGGCCGCACCATCAGAGGTGGTCCAGCCCACAAGATCAAGGCGTGCACGGCGCTGCTCGGCGTGCACCGCAAGCTATTGCATAGTACCAAATAGGATACTTTTCTTGTAACCCTACCTCCTCCAGAGTATATAAGGAGAGGTAGGAGTGCCCTAGCGGACAAGATCCATCTAGATCTATCTACATACAGATCAATACAATACACCAAAGACACAGGACGTAGGGTATTACATCGATCAGATGGCCTGAACCTGTCTAAATCGTTGTCTCTGCGCCTTGTGTCACCATCCGGTTCCTGATTACGCGCATCCCCACCGATAAATCTACCATCGCAGGATACCCCTCGGTGGACTGCCGACGATATTCTATCGATAGTTGGCGCGCCAGGTAGGGGTGTGCGCTTGATCCCTTGGCGAGCCAGATGGACCTCGAATCAACAACGCTGTTCTCGTCGTCAATCTCGTGGAGATCCATGCCGGTCCACGACGATGATTCATCGCTGGCTACATCAGCCCCCGCGACAGCAGATCCAATCTCGGAACCACCTCCAAGGTCGCCTTCACCAACAACTCACCGCCCGCCAGGTGTTCACCGTCAACACCTGACCAGATAACGCCATACGTCGCCAACCAGACTTTTTGTCTAAAGCTAAGTCACGTTTTAATATTCTTTTAAATATTTTCCAATCTTCATATATCGCCATAATGTTTCTTCGAACTGTTGGTCAGTGCTTGCTGGAGCCACGACCGCCGCTCGCATGCTGCTGGCGCTGCCGTCTCTATTCCCCGATGTGCGTCGTGGTCGTGCCACGGCGTGCGTCGCGCAGCGCAATCCGCTCCAGCCACAGGTAGCTGAGCGGGGTGTATCCGGGTGGCGTGGCGAGCGAAGAGGAGGGAGGGAGCTTGTGCAGCGCTGCTGCTCGTCCATCCGTCCGAGTCCGAGGGCATGCGAGGTGCCCGCTGCCCACATCCAGCATCTCCAACCTGTATCAGAAGAGGCGAGAAAAAGAAATTCATTAGCTTGCTGTCCGATTCAAGCTTCTGTGAGAGGGGGGCGAGCACTGGATCGGCTGCTTTTGTGTGGTGAGAGACCGAGAGGTGAGACAAAGTGAGATTCAAATGAATTTGAAACAAGGAAGGCGGGAATTTTGTTTACATATAGAGTGGATAAGACTCTACTATAAGAATATTCCAGTCGCCAGCTGCCGGAAGGTATGGATTCAGGGGCGCACCGCGCCGCCGTCGCCGCGGCCTTGCCCGGGACGCACTGCTGCCGGCTGGTGCAGAGCCGCGCCGCCGCTGCAACCGCGCTGCGCACGCGAACGCGCACCAGACCGCACCGGACGTAGGCCGCCGGCCGGTCAGCGCCAGCCGCCCGAATGCACGACCACGCAAGGACGTCGTGGAGAGAGAGCGACGGCGTGACGTGCGGTGTGCAGCGGAGCGGGAGGGCGGTGATGGCGCATGGCGCGGGAGGTCCAAGGGTTATGGCCAGATGCCAGATGTCGAGAATAGAAGTACTTTTTTGAACCGTCGGATATGGGAGCGAAGTCACGCCGTGACTCCTCTATAACTGCAGTGGCAATAAGGGAACGGAAAATCTAAAACTGATGGCAATGAAGGGAACATGTAATTTTGAATGGCAACGAAGGGATTGTTATAGTTTTCAATGGCAATGAAGGAATTCTCTCTAACAAAATCTACCATGGATATAGAGCTCACGGCTGTAGACATAGCCTCTACTGAAGCTGAGTGGTGAGAACTTTTGATGGACTTACTTGTGGTTGAAAAAAATAATTTCTGCTATTCTCATAAACTGCTGATAATCAAACGATTATCACGAAGGTGAAAAATAGTCATGATAATATAAAGTCCAATAAATATGTGAAGCGTAGACTGAAGTCTGTCAGAAATTGAAAAGCTTCGGAGTAATAGCTGTTGACTACATCCAAACAGCAAAGAACCTGTAGATCCCATTCTAAGGGACTATCACGTACTACGATTGATAATGCATCGAAGGAGATGGGACTTAGACCCATGTGAGCTAACCTCAGTAGTAACCCAACGTATGTGATCGGAGATCCCGTGAATTAGGATCTGGGAAGAACAAGTTGTTGGTTGACGGGAGAGTACAATCTACTTTAAACCCACTCTGTTGGAGATGTAGGACTCTCATTTCTTTAAGGAAGGCTAACTTTGTCTTAAAGTGTTCTGAGGCTTTTATAGCCACTGTCCTACAGAGTATTACTGTAAGAACACAACTATGTGAACCCAACTTTTGGTCGCAATTAGTAAGAATTGAGAATTCTTTAAGAAGCACATGAAGTGAGACAGGAGTATGACTTATACGCTCCAGCCGTGGGGTAGACATTTGGCAGCCTAGTATCAGTTAAGATGTCAACTAAAATTTATTCACACCAAACTGCCAATTCAAGGCCTAGTCCATTGTGCAGTTGTGGATGAGTCTACCTTGTCGCTCTAGGTGATGTTCAACCTTAGTCGGTCTCCACTGAAAAGCTAATATATTAACAGTACTTCGGTACAGGGAGAATGAAGCGTTCCTTTGGGATCTGGTGAGGGATTGATAGAAGACTTGGACTGGCCCAAATAATAATTCCAATAAATCCCAAAGGCCCACTCACACATGCATGGTATGTTGGGGGCTTTAGTCCCACATTGCTACTCTACGAGGAGTGAAACCAACTTAAATAGTGAGTAGTCTCCAACTAGTTAAATCTATTGGAGAGAGAAAAAGGAAGAAACACGGGCGCTGCTCACTCGTCAGGCTTGGGCGACGCGATGGGCGTGGGCGTGCGACATGCGCGTGAATGGTCCGTCGAATTCTCGCTTCGACCTTGTGGGTGCATGGCTTCCTTTCACCACTCGAAATTTGTGCAAGGAGAAAATTGCGCTGATCAATTTTAGTAAGCAATTATTCTCATATTAACGATGATTGCTCTGGTCTCCTAACATCAGGTCAATTACATTAATGTGGTGTGATTATGCGGCTAATTATTTATCATAGCTGCAACGTGAGTTTATACTAGGACGATGTTGTCCTCGTGCCCCAGTGCTACGCCACCTCTGTCTTCCCTATCCCGTCACCGACGCGGGGAGAGCAGGTCTCCGAAGCCTACGGCCCCTCGTATCCCTACACGAGGTAGGGGTTGTAGCAGGTCTCCGAAGCCTACTCACTGAACGTCTACTTCCCTCTATGCCGATGTTCGTGGGTCTCCATCGACAGTCTGCTTCGTCTACTTTTGCACTATCTCTCTCTGGTGCCGACAACCTCTCTGTAAGAATGTCTCTACTTTCTCTGTTGTTCGTTCTCTCGTACCTTCTATTACTAGCATTAGGGGGTTTGAGTTTTCCTTAGTGCTAGTTTCTTTGGTTTATGATCTACTTGAATATGTATCTAAGATAGGTTTGTTTTTGTTGAATCACACTCCTATGATACATGTTGTGACTTGTTTTCTTAGTACCGGAATTAATTTATTCATCACTATTGTTGTTATTTCCAACAAATATTGCTTGTTTGTTGCCATGTACTCCCACTGTCTCATTTTAAGTGTAGTCATAATATTCATGGTGGTCAAAATTTCTTAAATTTGATTAGGTTTGTAGAAAATATTAGCAACATTTATATCTTCAAATAAGTTTATTATGAAAATACATTTAACTATATATATAATGATACTAATTTGTACCATAATATTAATATTTTTTTGTATATATTTGATCAAAGTTGAGTATACTTGACTTCTTGGGACGCGAGAACGACAGTTAAAAAGCGACGGAGTACGTAATATACAAGTTCAAACGAAGTTTTATAATTGGTAGACATCACATTATAGTTTGACCGGTCCAGGCTAATCCAGAAAAGTACACGCAAACTCCATGAGATGGACTCCACTGAGAGTGAGAGGTACAACAACTAACACAACAATAATCAGGGTTTAACAATTGACAAGATTTGGAGGACAGAAGAGAGTAAAAGCTAGCATCTGCAAACCAGACTTGGAACGGGAGCAATCTATCGATGTCGAGCAGAAGCAGCAGCATCAGTAGTAGCCGTGCCGGCAGCATCGCTGGGCCGACTCACGATCCCAACATGGGAGAGCAATGCCCAGAGCAGTGTTATCAGCTCACCACCCCGTGCAATGGCCTCCAAATGACCTCTGACATTGTCCGAGGGAGCGATGTACAGGATCATCTCTGACCAGAATTCTGCCAGCACCATCCATGCAATTTCCTGACCTTCCATCAGCTCCACCAGTTGCTTTCCAAGGACGACGCCTTTCCTGAGCACTTCGTGCCTGCAATTGACACTCAGCAACTGGATCACCTGCTCATACTCGGCCTCTGGTCCCACTGCAGTACAGCTACACCCTGAGAGGGCACGCTTGGCATCATTCTTCACCACCTCATATAGGCTGGTGCTCCATTCTTCATGATCAGGAAGCAGATCCGGAGACCAGGCCATCAGGTATGTGCAGTAGCGTGACAGGTGAGTAGCAGCAATCTTGTAATTCAGATAGGGCCAAGAACCATGTTCTTGGCCACATTGGTATGGATGCCTCACCTCAAGGATGCATGTGGCGATGTGCCATGTAAGTATGATATCAGATGTACCAGCGCTACTACTGCAGGCCCACAAGAACCTTTCGCCACCGACTCGGCTCAGGTGTAGAGAATTTCTGCCATTGCTTAATTGTTGCCCAATCCTGATGTAATGTGTCATAGTATGGATAATGCATACCTTCACTGCTTCTGGTATCTTCTTCGCACTCCTATCTAGGTCTGGGAGACCCAGGAGACGTCTGAGAAGAACAAGTGGGGTTGTTCTGGGGTGAACCACCAATATTGAGCTCTGGCCCATTTTTTCGTCCCAATGCTTCATCAGCTCCCATTTGCACTGCAACAGAAGGACAAACCATTTCTGCACCCGGAGAGATTGCTGCAAAGAGGCATGTCTGATATAGTGGCAGATGAGAGCTACTTTGGTCCAGTTAGAGCAAATGTAGGACGCTATGTAATTCGCCTCTGCCATCACAACTAACGCCAGAAGAAAAAATAAAGGAACATCATCAAAGAGAAAGGGTCCAAAATGTTTTTTCTGCACGTCGCTTATCAAGTGCCTTTCGCTGCACCATAAATTACAGCGCATCTGATGCTCATATTTGGGATCCCATTTCAATATAAGACCCTTGATGATGAATGATCCCGCCACAAGGCAGTAAACTATGCTCAAGAGTGAGATACTGACACTCAAGATGGGCAACCAATATTTGGAATAAGAAACCGGAAGTGATGAGTAGTAGTAATCTTGAATGAAAGAAAGTTCATCTACAATCACCCCAAATACCCTTGCATGGTTGCCTTCATTTAACAACAAGCTCAAGAATTTGTTTAGGGCCCTCATAGACCCAGCATTAGCAAACTCGTACCTTGCGAACCGACATCGCAACAGTTTGAACAGTGAGAATGACAAGCATATGTCTTTTAGTTGTGGTCTTGACATAGCAAGCCTGTCGTCGTCCAACTGCCAAACCTTGTCAAAGGTTACTATGCCCATTCTGTTGATTCTTGAGAGATCTTTGCATACATACCCGTGAGGCCTTCTTCTCCACTTGAAAATCCTCTTCTCCCATTACCAAGAGCGGAGGAGGCGGATGTGCATCCTCACCTGCCCATGGCTCACCAAGTTCAGTTGCTTCTTGTAGTTGTTTCATGTACCCAGAAATAAGACGAGGATTACGTCCAAATGCCAAGGAATGCCGGGCCTTCTCAAATGCATAATACTTTAACACAATTTTAGCAAAAATCACAGCAAAAAGCACCAATTCAAGGTGAAATTGCCACTTATTGGACTTAATCGGGCCCATGACACTGACACCAAGATAAAGGGTCCAGATGCCTTGAACAAGCAGCTGGATTGGGGGACCTTTGTTCCGACCTTCTTTGTCATCAAAGGCGACTATTACGCTGGTATTGATCACCACGATATGAACAAGAAATGCCCATGATACAACTGTAAACTGATGAAAACCGCCATGGCAGGTTGCTGCTGCCAAGGTTCCCAATGCTTTATCTTCATTGATGTAATCATTGGTGTGGGAGCCGATGGTGGAGACAACATAGGAGATGATGGGGAGGAACAAAGTTGTAGCTCCAAGGAAGATGAAGCGCGTTAAGGAGTGGTACCGATACCGCCGAGCATAAGCTCCGATAACAACTATGACTCCCGCCAAGACCGCGTCGATGACTATCAGCATGTTCACCCGCCACATCTTCCCTCCCATGATCTCATTGAAGACTCCCAAGAATTCATCAGAGCAACTGATGTTTGAGAAACACTTCTGTAGTGCAGCATCGTTGTAGCAGATTGATGTGGTGGCATTGTTCCGGGCCATAGTCTAGCTGAATACCAAATCTCAACATCAGAACATGTTACTGGGTAGAAACCAACAAAAGAACTAGTTATTATGCAACGAACATTAACTCATGGTGCAGGGTTTAATTTGTGACGAAAGGAAAATTAAGTTATAGAACATATATAAACATGAGAATAAGGGCACGAAATTAAAAGAACTTGAGAGAGGTATAAGCTAGATATCCACTTACAAACGTGAAATCCGTGAGACCGCTGAGAATTTATCGATGTTCCCTTGTGGTCTTGTGTGGATGCTTATATATTGAGCAGCTTTGGAAACATGAGCTGCTCGGTGCCTGGGTCCTGATGTTTTGTTCTTTGTTCCATTTTCCTCGTGTGTTCCCACCCATAATGGGAGTAGTAGTGGGGCATATATGCATTCTAGCTATACTTTGCCTTTAATGCCGGAGTACATATGACATGCCGATAACTATCCAGTTTGCACTTGCACTTGTTGCGTGTGCTGCTGCTGCTGCTACTACTATTTTGCTATATTGCACCTGGGTGCAATCTGTGTACAGAATGCACCCAGGCCAACCAGCGCGCCTCGTCTGGGCAACAGGCCCAACTAACCCACCAATCAGGCGCGCCACACACCTCTACCCTCTCCCATGCCAACACTGCCCCCCAGGCAGCGAGGCAGGCACACAGCGAGCGTGCGAACGAGTTGCAATTTGTGTACGACGGAAGTTGTAATCGGTTGAAGGGCTGAGTTGCAATTTATGTACAACTGAAGATGTAATCGGCTGACGAGCTGAGTTGGAACTGGTATACAAATGGAGCTGCAACTAGCCGTCCAGGGCAGTTGCAACTGGCCTACCCAACCGGAATGCAACTGGCCTACCACCAAGGTTGCAATTTGTGTACAACGAAAGTTGCAATCGGTTGAAGGGATGAGTTGCAATTTGTGTACGACTGAAGATGCAATCGGCTGACGAGCTGAGTTGGAACTGGTATACAAATGGAGCTGCAACCAGCCGTCCAGGGCAGTTGCAACTGGCCTACCCAACCGGAATGCAACTGGCCTATCATCAAGGTTGCAATTTGTGTACGACGGAAGTTGCAATCAGTTGAAGGGATGAGTTGCGGCTTAGGGGCGGCGCCCGGGACCTGTACAGGCGCGCGGGTCAACCGGGTCGGACTCTGCGCCGGTACGGCTCGCGCTCATCCCTCGCCGCGGTTCGCGCGTCTCGCGGCTCGCGCTCGCCTGTCTCGCGCTTGCGGCTCGCGTCTCGTCGGGTGCATTTACTATACATAATGCACCCAGGTGCATTTTAGCCTCGTCATATATATATATATATATATATATATATATATATATATATATATTACATGCTTCTGCCGGTTCTTTGTATTTTTTCCGCTGATAGATGCCAGGGTTCAAGAAACAAGAGACATTGACTTCATCCATTATTGGTTATTGGGTACGCCAGCTTGGAATATATATTATATAACTTCGTCTGCGCTGCCGTCGGATTTCATATATGGAACATTATTGTTAAACGATTTGACTTTCTGGAATACAGTACGTTGCTCGAGTTAAAGATATCATCGATCTCACCGCACAAAAGCGCGTGTTTGAAGATAAGAGCGTGGACTTTCCATGTCCAATCATATCACCCTTTATAGTAATTGAATTGATTTGTATTAGGATTGTGGAAACTACCGTGAAACACTCTAGTGCACACTCTCGCACACACCTATCACCTTACACACACCCTATGCCCTATGAACACCTTCGAAAGTTTGAACTAACTGATATTAAGATTGATGCACATCATCTACCACTCAAAAAATGATATCATGAAATCCTCGAATAAATTATGAAATACCAACACCTACGTCAAGATAATGACTTAAACCCAACTAGACAGGTTTCATTACAAGAAACCATTTTTAGATAAATGGATATAAAATCTGGCCTCTATATCCACGCCGTTTAGACCAGCCTGCCCATCCTTCTCCGCCTTTTCCGCCTTGCCGTCGCCAGAGCGTGCGGCCAGAATGTCGGCGTCCGCGAGGAAGGTTGCAGCAGGGCATATCCTACCTCATCTCCACTTTGTTTTCTCCCTCCTCTACCACAGAGGTTGTGACTAAAGATTATACACAAAAAGAAAGCGATGATTTCTTTGATACCTACTCACCTATTGCCAGACTAACTACACTCCGAGTACTATTATCCTTGGCTACTTCCCACGGTCTTCTTGTCCACCAGATAGATGTGAAGATGAATTTCCTTATCGAAGAGCTGGAGAAAAATATTTATATGGATCAGCCTGATGGATTTATTGCATAAGAACAAGTGCATGGTGTGCAGGTTACTTAAATCCCTGTACAGCTTAAAGCAAGCACCCAAGCAGTGGCATGAGAAGTTTGATAAAACTTCAAAATCTGCTGGGTTCACAGTAGATGAAGCTGACACTTGTGTATTACTGCTATGTTGGGGGTAAAGGAGTAATCCTATGCTTGTATGTCGATGACATATGGATTTTTGGGACAAGTATTGATGAGATAAATGATGTAAAGTCATTTTTATCCCAAAATTTTGACATGAAAGATTTGGGGAAGCTGATGTGATCCTTAATATTAAACTTAATAAGGGTGAGAACAGAATTACTCTTTTGCGGTCTCATTATGTGGAAAAGGTATTGATCTGCTTTGGCTATACGGATAGCAAGCCTTCTCCAACACCCTATGATCCTAGTCTAATACTTCGAAAGAATCGAAGACTAGGAAAGGATCATCTGAGATACTCTCGGATGTACCTAGCTAGTGCAACCCACGCTGACATCTCGTTTGCAGTAAGCAAGTTGAGTAGATTCACTTCTAATCCAAGAGATGATCATTGGTGTGGTATTGATCTAGTAATGCGCTATCTGAAGGGCACAATGAGTCATGAACTTCACTATTCAGGGTACCCAGGTGTACTTGAAGGATATAGTGGTTCAAACTGGATTACATATGCTGATGAGCTGAAGGCCACTAGTGAATACATATTCACATTAGGTAGTGGTGCTGTCTCTTAGAGATCTTGTAAGCAGACAGTACTAACAAAAGCTACCATGGATATAGAGCTCACGGCTCTAGACATAGCCTCTACTAAAGCTGAGTGGTGAGAACTTTTGATGGACTTACCTGTGGTTGAAAAAACTATTCCTGCTATTCTCATAAACTATGATAATCAAATGGTTATCACGAAGGTGAAAAATAGTCATGATAATATGAAGTCCAATAAACATGTGAAGCGCAGACTGAAGTCTGTCAGAAATTGAAAAGCTTCGGAGTAATAGCTGTTAGACTACATCCAAACAGCAAAGAACCTGGTAGATCCCTTTACTAAGGGACTATCACGTACTATGATTGATAATGCATCGAAGGATATGGGACTGAGACCCATGTGAGCTAACCTCAGTAGTAACCCAACCTATGTGATCGGAGATCCCGTGAATTAGGATCTAGGAAGAACAAGTTGTTGGTTGACGGGAGAGTACAATCTACATTAAACCCACTCTGTTGGAGATGTAGTACTCTCATTTCTATAAGGAAGGCTAACTTTGTCTTAAAGTGTTCTGAGGCATTTATAGCCACTATCCTACATAGTATTCCTGTAAGAACACAACTATGTGAACCCAACTTTTGGTCTCAATTTGTAAGAATTGAGAATTCTTTAAGAAGCACATGAAGTGAGACAGGAGTATGACTTATACGCTCCACCCGCGGGATAGACATTTGGCAGCCTAGTATCAGTTAAGATGTCAAGTAAATTTTATTCACACCAAATTGCCAATTCAAGGCCTAGTCCATTGTGCAGTTGTGGATGAGTCTACCTTGTCGCTCTAGGTGATGTTCAACCTGAGTTGGTCTCCACTGAAAAGCTAATATATTAACAATACTTTGGTATAGGGAGAATGAAGCGTTCCTTTGGGATCTGGTGAGGGGTTGATAGAAGGCTTGGACTGGCCCAAATAATAATTCCAAAAAATCCCAAAGGCCCACTCACACATGCATGGTATGTTGGGGGGCTTTAGTCCCACATTGCTACTCTAGGAGGAGTGAAGCCAACTTAAATAGTGAGTTGTCTCTAACTAGTTAAAGCTATTGGAGAGAGGAAAAGGAAGAAACACGGGCGCGCTCACTCGTCAGGCCGGGCAACGCGATGGGCGCGGGGGTGCGACATGTGCGTGAATGGTCCATCAAATTCTCGCTTCGACCTTGCAGGTGCGTGGCTTCCTTTCTCCACTCGAAATTTTTGCATGGAGAAAATTGCACTGGTCAATTTTAGTAAGCAATTATTCTCGTATTAACGATGATTGCTCTGGTCTCTTAACATCAGGTCAATTACATTAATGTGGTGTGATTATGCTGCTAATTACTTGTCATAGTTGCAACATGAGTTTATACTAGGACGATGTTGCCCTCCGTACACACAATTAATCTCCTCCTTGTGGCCTAGTGCTGCGCCACCTCCGTCTTCCCTATCCCGTCGTCGACGCCGGGAGAGCAGATCTCCAGAGCCTACGGCCCCTCGTGTCCCTGCACGGGGTAGGGGTTGTATCAGGTTTTTCGGAAGCGATGTCGCGACTACTTGCTGAACGTCTACTTCCCTCTATGCCGATGTTCATGGGTCTCCATCGACAGTCCGCTTCGTCTACTTTTGCACTATCTCTCTCTGGTGCCGACAACTCCACTATAAGAATGTCTCTACTTTCTCTGTTGTTCATTCTCGCGTTCCTTCTATTACTAGCTTTAGGGGGTTTGAGTTTGCCTTAGTGCTAGTTTCTTTGGTTTATGATCTACTTGAATATGTATCTAAGATATGTTTGTTTTTGTTGAATCGCACTCCTATGATACATGTTGTTACCTGTTTTCTTAGTACCGGAATTAATTTATTCATTACTATTGTTGTTATTTCCAACAAATATTGCTTGTATGTTGCCATGTACTCACACGGTCTCTTTTTAAGTGTAGTAATAATATTCATGCTGGTCAAAATTTCTTAAATTTAATTAGGTTCGTAGAAAATATTAGCAACATTTATATCTTTAAATAAGTTTATTATGAAAATACATTTAACTATATATATAATGATACTAATTTGTACCATGAATATTAATATTTTTTATATATATTTGATCATAGTTGAGTGTACTTGACTTCTTGGGAAGCGAGAACGACAGTTCAAAAGGGACGAAGGGAGTACGTAATATACAAGTTCAAACGAAGTTTTATAATTGGTAGACATCACATTATAGTTTGACCAGTCCAGGCTAATCCGGAAAAGTACACGCAAACTCCATGAGATGGACTCCACTGAGAGTGAGAGGTACAACAACTAACACAACAATTATCAGGGTTTAACAATTGACAAGATTTGGAGGACAGAAGAGAGTAAAAGCTAGCATCTGCAAACCATACATGGAACGGGAGCAATCTATCGATGTCGAGCAGAAGGAGCAGCATCAGTAGTAGCTGTGCCGGCAGCATCGCCTGGGCCGACTCACGATCCCAACATGGGAGAGCAATGCCCAGAGCAGTGTTATCAGCTCACCACCCCGTGCAATGGCCTCCAAATGACCTCTGACATTGTCCGAGGGAGCGATGTACAGGATCATCTCTGACCAGAATTCTGCCAACACCATCCATGCAATTTCCTGACCTTCCATCAGCTCCACCAGTTGCTTTCCAAGCACGACGCCTCTCCTGAGCACTTCGTGCCTGGAATTGACACTCAGCAACTGGATCACCTGCTCATACTCGGCCTCTGGTCCCACTGCAGTACAGCTACACCCTGAGAGTGCACACTTGGCATCATTCTTCACCACCTCATATAGGCTGGTGCTCCATTCTTCATGATCAGGAAGCAGATCCGGAGACCAGGCCATCAGGTATGTGCAGTAGCGTGACAGGTGAGTAGCAGCAATCTTGTAATTCAGATAGGGCAAAGAATCATGTTCTTGGCCACATTGGTATGGATGCCTCACCTCAAGGATGCATGTGGCGATGTGCCATGTAAGTATGATATCAGATGTACCAGTGCTACTACTGCAGGCCCACAAGAACCTTTCGCCACCAACTCGGCTCAGGTGTAGAGAATTTCTGCCATTGCTTAATTCTTGCCCAATGCTGATGTAATGTGTCATAGTATGGATAATGCATACCTTCACTGCTTCTGGTATCTTCTTCACACTCCTATCTAGGTCTGGGAGACCCAGGAAACGTCTGAGAAGAACAAGTGGGGTTGTTCTGGGGTGAACCACCAATATTGAGCTCTGGCCCATTTTTTCGTCCCAATGCTTCATCAGCTCCCATTTGCACTGCAACAGAAGGACAAACCATTTCTGCACCCGGAGAGATTGCTGCAAAGAGGCATGTCTGATATAGTGGCAGATGAGAGCTACTTTGGTCCAGTTAGAGCAAATGTAGGACGCTATGTAATTCGCCTCTGCCATCACAACTAACACCAGAAGAAAAAATAAAGGAACATCATCAAAGAGAAAGGGTCCAAAATGTTTTTTCGGCATGTCGCTTATCAAGTGCCTTTCGCTGCACCATAAATTACAGCGCATCTGATGCTCATATTTGGGCTCCCATTTCAATACAAGACCCTTGATGATGAATGATCCAGCCACAAGGCAGTAAACTATGCTCAAGAGTGAGATACTGACACTCAAGATGGGCAACCAATATTTGGAATAAGAAACCGAAAGTGATGAGTAGTAGTAATCTTGAATGAAAGAAAGTTCATCTACAATCACCCCAAATACCCTTCCATGGTTGCCTTCTCTTAACAACAAGCTCAAGAATTTGTTTAGGGCCCTCATAGACCCAGCATTAGCAAACTCGTACCTTGCGAACCGACATCGCAACAGTTTGAACAGTGAGAATGACAAGCATATGTCTTTTAGTTGTGGTCTTGACATAGCAAGCCTGTCGTCGTCCAACTGCCAAACCTGGTCAAAGGTTACTATGCCCATTCTGTTGATTCTTGAGAGATCTTTGCATACATACCCGTGAGGCCTCTTCTCCACTTGAATATCCTCTTCTCCCATTACCAAGAGCGGGGGAGGCGGATGTGCATCCTCACCTGCCCATGGCTCACCAAGTTCAGTTGCTTCTTGTAGTTGTAGATGTTTCATGTACCCAGAAATAAGACGAGGATTACGTCCAAATGCCAAGGAATGCCGGGCCTTCTCAAATGCATAATACTTTAACACAATTTTAGCAAAAATCACAGCAAAAAGCACCAATTCAAGGTGAAATTGCCACTTATTGGACTTAATCGGGCCCATGACACTGACACCAAGATAAAGGGTCCAGATACCTTGAACAAGCAGCTGGATTGGGGGACCTTTGTTCCGACCTTCTTTGTCATCAAAGGCGACTATTACGCTGGTATTGATCACCACGATCTGAACAAGAAATGCCCATGATACAACTGTAAACTGATGAAAACCGCCATGGCAGGTTGCTGCTGTCAAGGTTCCCAATGCTTCATCTTCATTGATGTAATCATTGGTGTTGGAGCCGATGGTGGAGACAACATAGGAGATGATGGGGAGGAACAAAGTTGTAGCTCCAAGGAAGATGAAGCGCGTTAAGGAGTGGTACCGATACCGCCGAGCATAAGCTCCGATAACAACTATGACTCCAGCCAAGACAGCATCCATGACTATCAGCATGTTCACCCGCCACATCTTCCCTCCCATGATCTCATTAAAGATTCCAAGAATTCATGAGAGCAACTGATGTTTGAGGAACACTTCTGTAGTGCAGCATCGTTGTAGCAGATTGATGTGGTGGCATTGTTCCGGGCCATAGTCTAGCTGAATACCAAATCTCAACATCAGAACAAGTTATTGTGTAGAAACCAACAAAAGAACTAGTTATTATGCAACGAACATTAACTCATGGTGCAGGGTTTAATTTGTGACGAAAGGAAAATTAAGTTATAGAACATATATAAACATGAGAATAAGGGCACGAAATTAAAAGAACTTGATAGAGGTATAAGCTAGATATCCACTTACAAACGTGAAATCCGTGAGACCGCTGAGAATTTATGGATGTTCCCTTGTGGTCTTGTGTGGATGCTTATATATTGAGCAGCTTTGGAAACATGAGCTGCTGGGTGCCTGGGTCCTGATGTTTTGTTCTTTGTTCCATTTTCCTCGTGTGTTCCCACCCACAAAGGGAGCAGTAGTGGGGCATATATGCATTCTAGCTATACTTTGCCTTTAATGCCGGAGTACACATGACATACCGATAACTATCCAGTTTGCACTTGCACTTGGATAGCGCTTGTCTGTCACCCCCAATGGCCCACAACCTCCAATAATGCCCTCTAAACATGCTACCATTCAATTGTTAGCTTTAGCCTTTGCTTTTACTTTTGGTTTGATTAATCGCTCTTGGTGGCTTTGCTTTTCCTTTCACTTTGATCACTCCATGTATATAACAATATATATATAAATAAAATGACTCGTGGTCTACATAATGTACTCAGATTAAGTCCGCATGAGTGCTTCCTATATATGATTTCATGGGCAGCACACGCTATTATTCTTTTTCACACTTACAAGACATCCACTAAGGACATGTTTGGAACTCAGAAATATAAAACAGAGGAATGAAAAGAAACGCATGAATGGAATAGGGAATGGAAAAACACAGGAAAAATACAAGAAGAGGCATTTGGAACAAAGGAAGATGTAATAGAGGAAAACTTAAAACATTGAAATAGATTAAAAGCTAATGGTACTTAATTGTAGGCTTAACGTGGAGCATTAGTATTTTTATTTCTACTATGACTTATGGGGCCCAATGATACTCAAAGACAATCTTTATTACCTGTCTACCTCCATGGTCCCCACTGTCTACATGCTACCGATGATTGATCTACTTCCACCCGGGCCTGTTTAGATTCCATTAAAATTCTAAGTTTTTTCACTCTCTCTCCATCACATCAATTTTTAGACGTATGCATGGAGCATTAAATGTAGGTAAAAAAATAACTAATTACATAGTTTGGTTGTAAATCACGAGACGAATCTTTTAAGCCTAGTTAGTCCATGATCGGACAAAGTTTGTCAAATACAAACGAAACATGCTACAGTGTCCAGATTGCAAAAATTTGTAATCTAAACAAGGCCCCGGATGAATCTAATGGCATGGCTGCCTAGGACTTCAACACAGGAAGCGAAAACAAGAGATGGGAGCATATGCTTTTTTTCCTGTGAAATCTTGTTATTGCTACAGTATTCTAGAGGAAATGGTCTTTCAATTCCTTTGTTCCAAACGGCCTACTCGTGTTCCTTTCATGTGTTTTTGTTTCCTTTTTTTTCGAAAGCGTGCATTGGCACATGCTTCGTTAAGAGGAAGTGGGATACAAAGTATGGCCGGCGTTGCAAAACGGCGAGATGCTGATGGCAGCCAACCAGTGGAACACTTACACGAAGCACCGACTTCAACGGTGGCGCTGTAAAGATGTACTAACTGAGGAAACTAACTGTGCAACTATTGAAAGAGAAGGCAGTCTGCGGCCATTAGTTAGCTAAGGGCGTGTTTAGTTTTCAAAAATTTTTGCCTCCTATAGTAAAAAGAGCATGTTTGGACACATGCATGGAGTACTAAATGTAGACGAAAAAAAAATTAATTGCACAGTTCTCGACAAAATCGCGAGACGAATATTTTAAGTCTAATTAGTCCATGAAAAGCCTTAAGTGCTACAGTAACCCACATGTGCTAATGACCGATTAATTAGTATCATTAGATTCGTCTCGCAGTTTCTTGATGGGTTTTGTAATTTGTTTTTTTATTAGTATCCAAAAACCCCTCCCGACATCATTCCGACACATCCGATATGACACCCAAAAATTTTCACCTCCCTAACTAAACACACCCTAAGACGATCAGCGGCGCGAGGCTATGAAAGCACGCGGCGATCCAGGTGTCCGCCTCCTCCAAAATCAGCGCGCACAATTGAGACAGCGTCCTTGTGTTGTTGTCAAATGTTCTCCGATTGTGTGCCTTCCAGACCTTCCAAGGGACGAGCAGCACAAGCGAGTCGAAGCTTCGCTTGAAGGGCTTCGGAATGGCTGTTCTTGTGTTCTGCCACCAGTCCGACAGACAAGAACCATCAAGCGGAACCATGGTCATCTCCACCCTTGACAGCAGTCGGTGCCATACCTCACGAGTGAACACGCAGGAGGCCAACAAGTGATCGGTGGTCTCGTCTTGTTGATCAACAAGTGGTTTCTACATGCAGTCTTCTTAAAAACCATATGTAGAAATGATTCTTGCGCACGGGGGGCTTCTTAAGCCAACCGGCTGGCTAATGTTTTTTATTATTTAATTTCTACAAGAAAAAACATTTATTTTAATCATAGATTGCTGATGCACATGAAAAAATCTATAGTGGGTCAAGAGGGCCTTAATTGGAAGGGCTTCATGACAATGGATTTAATTGTTTTGTCGTGCCTGACAAAAGTCATGTGACACTGAAAACACTTGCGGAGCATGAACAAGGTGTGCTCATGATAACAGAGGAAGATTTGTGAGAGAGGTACAAGGTACACTTTTGAGTTTCATTTTCAATGAGCCACAACGTTACTTGGGTTCCGTGGATTTTATTCTATTTTATTTTAATATTAACTTATGTGCTTTTAAATAATGTAAAAAATCGACTTCAGCCCTCTTCAAACAAAAGGCATCAGTCCATATGCACTGAGAATTTGAACTTGTCACAAATTCCAATCACACACATGTTTAGAGACTTTAACTCTAAAGTTTAGAGCGATGGATCCAAAGCTGCACACGATTCAAGAAGCTTTCCTTATTTGCTTCTGGACCCTAGACAATTTTGGATTTTTTTATTAACTACTCTTGACAAATTTTTTTCACTTTTGTTACTTACTGCCTCTATATTAAGAATAATGTAAAATGACTGTTGACTTATCCTCCCACCACCGCAATGTGAAGACAAATTATTTTCACACCGAGTGCATGCAGTGCGCCCCGGCCTATGGTTTCGATCATTTCCATGCTGCTGGCCTTTCCACTAGCAAACAATAAACATTGACACACGACTTACTTTGTCCAGCACTAATCATCACTTGGCCATCAATCAGTTGTTGTTACTAGCTAGTGTTGTTTGGACGGAGAAGACCGACCTGGACTCTCGAGTCATCCAACCATTGCAGCTCTTGTGGAGCGCTCATTGTCATTGCACAGTGGTTGAGTTGAGTCCTATCCTAACCAGAACTGATGAGTGTGGTAGCTAGCCAGCTAGTAAAAAAAGCTAACTACTTAGGCTTTACGCTTCTGCTTTATATATCTTAGAAGAAGAAGAAGATGAAGAAGAAGAAGAGATGATTAGTGCGATCCTCCAAAGTCTCGCCGGATCGGAATAAGTTCGTTGCCGGTGGGGCTGGGCTGGCTGGACCAAAAGCTAGAGGCATCCTGTGCGTGCAGGATCGGGGAAATTTCAACTTTATTTACGACTATGATTTCATTCTGTTAGTCAGTCAATAATTTCATTGCTCAAAAAAAAAAAGCTAGTCCGTCAATGATTTCATTTGCTTTATAGCTAGGCCATTGCAGGTTCCATGTATACACACAGGACATAGATGCAAGGCCTTGCCGAAAATTTTGGCAAAACGATACTGTAGCATTTTCGTTGTTATTTGGTAATTAGTATCCAATCATAGTCTAATTAGGCTTAAAAGATTCATCTCGTGGATTTCGTCTAAACTATGTAATTAGTTTTATTTTTTTATTTATATTTAATGCTTCATGCATGCGTCAAAGATTCGATGTGACGAAAAATCTTGAAAAATTTGACGTTTTGGAGGAGAACTAAACAGGCCCCAAATTCTTTCCCTTTTGTGTGTGTGTGTGACATAGAGAAGCGGGGGTGGGCCCTGAGTCCCCAAATGGACTTTCTTGGGATCGGAGGACAGGGGCAGGCCGATCGAGCCAGGCACTGAGCGGCGATCTGGCCCGTCATTGAAATGGGCTCCTCGAGGCCGTGCGCTCCTCTGGTGCCGACCTCCTTGCACCTGGGCCATGAGCGGACGGGTATGGCCACACACAGTACACAATGAAGAGTAGTTATTATGTATTTTGTTTGGTTACTTAATGAAGCCCAATGAACATAATCAAATAAATAAAGATGGATGTATCTACTCCCTCTGGCCCATAGAAAATATCATTCTCGCATCGTGAGCCGTCATACATTATCAACGACCAAATATATATAAGAAAATATTAATAGTATATACTGCATAATTAGTATCATTATAGGAATCGCTGAATATATTTTCATAATAAATCTATTTGGATATACAAAAGGTTTGACCATCACAAATCCTACTGCAACACTGTTTATGGGACGGAGGAAGTACATATGTAATCTATTTATGTGGTACCTGAATTTTTTTTTATTCTCCACCACTACAAACATCAGTGGTGACTGATGAGCCTTAGTGACTTGCGACAAGAGTTTTGTGGTGGGCTCAACACCGTGATGGGAAGGCTCCGGGAACTTACCTTGTGAGGCTCCAATGTAGATTAGGAGTTGTGGTTTGGCAACCGATAATAACACAAGATACATCCTCGTCTCTAAAAGATTGCCCTCTCTTGACTTGATCTTTACATTTTGCATTTTAAGATTCTGCATATTGCTTGTTTGTGTCTCCTTTATATCTTTCATATATTAGCTAGGGAAGTCCTATATGAAGAAACTATTTGATAGTTTCTTTGACATGTCATGTCATATAGGCACCACCTAAGAAACTATAGATCATCTTTGTCCTCTCTCAGCTCCCCCTATCATCTTCCACTCCCGTCTCTTGTTATGTCTTGTTATCTATGATGCCCATTCCAATGGATTTCATGTAGTCCTTAATTTTGTGTGTGTGTGTGTGTGTTTGTCCAAGATCTAGTTTCTTCCATGACACTGGTTTCTTGTGGTTCTTTATCTCTTTTCTTTTTTTTAATGGTGTTGCTACATCATCAACGACCCACCTCATCGGACACACGGGATATGGTGGTGTATTCCATCCACCCAATTACCAAAACCGACGACAGACATGCTTGCGGAACTATGCGTAGAAATAGACAGCTCATCAGTTCGTATTAGCTCCACCAATATCGTCCCCCAGTCATTCCAAACTACTGACCATTTTATCCTTCTTTTTTAGAACACCAAACATACGTGCATTTTTCTCGATCGCCACTCTGTCATCGGTGCTACAGCGCCTACAGTGGTTATAGCGATAGTGCTGCACAGCTTACAGGCTAAAGCAGCCACAGCCATTGTTTGACGAGCATTCCTTTTATATTTTCACAAAATTCTACCATCACGACATATCCTCCCTCCGGTAATGTCGTGGAGCATCGGACTACGATGAACATGAAGACCCCTCATTTTTTTATTATTTTTGCATTTTTGTCTGATCGAAGCAAATGACATGCATGTGATATATTAATAGGATCCACTGGCCATAGATCTAGCAGGTCAAACTGATATTTAGGATATGAGTAAACCCTAGAACATGATCTAGTACGAGGAAACAGAGAGAGGGATGCGGGGTAGCAAACCATCGGCTGCCTTTGAGGAAGACGAGCTGGCCATCGCGTCGGTGTCGGTGTCGGTGACGCGGTGGAGGCACGGTTGTAGAGAGGCGGTGTAGAGGCGACGGTGCATAGGCAGTGGTGGGCGGTGGCGGTGCTTTTCCGTCACTGGCAGTGCCTCCTCTCTGGATCAGCTTAGGGTTAGAATGTAGGTGGGGTTGTAGCGACGCAGGTGAATCTCGTGCCTTATTCCCCGGCTCCCACCTCCATTTTTATGACGTTGTGCGACGGAGGCCCACCAACCATGGAACGGTTGGGCTCCCTCGATCAGGGCGCGGATCCAGGGCCCAATTGACCGTTGGGCCAAGTTGGTGAAGATCAACCTAACATTCCCCCCTTGATCTCACCTTATGACTTAAACTTAACTTACTTTATCTTTTTCCTATTCCATCACACATCAGTGCATAGAGTGTGCCTCATCATCACGGTCCGTTGTCATTAGATTTAACAGCTACAATGCACCTCTCTGTTTTGAAACAGATTCTCAACTAGGCCCTTATTGTCTAGAAATCATAGGCTTTCCTTTTAAACCCATGCCGGCTAAGTGTTCTCTGAACACATTGGGTGGTAAGCCTTTAGTAAGCAGATCTGCGAGTATCTTTTCTGTACTTATATGATCAAGACTAATTATATGATCCCGGATTTTGTCTTTCACAACATAATACTTTATGTCAATGTGTTTGGCAGCACCACTTGACTTATTATTATGAGCATAACATACTGCTGGATTATTATTGCAGTATAACTTGAGTGGCTTATGTATGTCATATACCACTTTCAACCTGGGCATGAATTTCTTCAGCCAATTCACCTGCCATGTGGCCTCATAACATGCTACAAACTCAGCATACATCGTAAATAATGTAGTGATGGTTTGCTTTGAGATTTTTCATGATATAGCTCCTCCTGCGAGAGTGAATATGGACCCTGACGTGGACTTTCTATTATCTCCTGCATAATCTGAATCTGTATATCCCTGTATGTGTAGGGAATCAGATCTTTTATACGTTAGTATAAGACCTTTTGTGACTTGCAAGTAACGCTAAACTTTCTGTACTAGTCTCTAGTGTTTTATTCCTATATTACTCTGATATCTGTCAAGTAACCCGTTAACAAATGTTAAATTAGGGCGTGTACACACTTGAGCATACTGTAAACTTCCGACAGCTGAAGCATATGGAACCGCTTTTATTTGATCGATCTCATATTGGTTCGTAGGATATTGAAATTTCCCATATCTATCGCCCTTGACTATGGGAGCAGGTGAAGGCTTATAATTTTGCACATTGTATTTTTTTTAGAACTTTTTCTAAGTGTGTCTTTTGTGATAATTCTAAAACTCTTTTTTCTTTATCTCGGTGAATCTCTATTCCTAGAACGAACGAAGCTTCACCGAGATCCTTCATATCAAACTTCGAGGAGAAGAACTTCTTCGTTTCTAGCAGTAGGTTAACATCACTGCTAGCGAGCAAGATGTCATCCACATATAGGATTAGAAAAATGTATTTTCCATTCTTGAACTTTGCATACACGCAGTTGTCCTTTACATTTTCTTGAAACCCAAACTTTCTTATTGTAATATCAAACGTTAAGTACCACTATCTTGATGCTTCTTTTAACCCGTAAATGGATTTCTTCAGGCGGCATCCCATACGTTCTTTTTCTTCCACAACAAAACTTTTTGGTTGTGTCATGTAAACATTTCCTCCAAATCCCCATTTAGGAACGCCGTCTTTACATTCATCTTATGTAATTATAAATCGTAATGTGCTACAAGCGCCATTATAATTTAAAAAGAATCCTTACATGAGACTGGAGAAAATGTCTCATTGTAATTTATGCCTTCTCTTTGCGTGAAGCCTTTCGCCACAAATCGCGCTTTAAATCTTTTTATATTCCCTTTGGAGTCATGTTTAGTTTTGTAGACCCATTTACAGCCTACTGTCTTGGCTCTTTTAGGAATTGCTTCTAAGTCCCAAACATCGTTGGTATTCATTGATCTCATATCATCTTGCATGGCTTCAATACACTTTGATGAATGAGCGCTTCTCATGGCTTCTTCAAATGAGGTGGGATTCTCCTCCATTTGAAATTCCTCATAATCATAGACTTTGTAGTTATCAGGAATGGCTGATCTCCTAACTCTTTTAGACCTTCTAGGGGCCTCATTAGTTGACGCTTGTTCTATATGAGGCCGTTGTTGCTTTTCCTCATGTATGACAACGGGTTCTGTGGGATCTTGAACGATAGGTTTCTCATATTCATTTATTGTTGCCATAGGAGAATTAACAACAGGTGCTGTTACTACAGTGTCTTGCACTGTTGCTACAGCAACAACAGGTAGCGTGAAGAATGACTCCTGAACCATCAAAGTGGGCATGTATACTCGCTTCTCTTCAAAATTAATTTCTCGTGCTACCATACTCCCCCTAATCGTATCATCCTCCAAGAACACAACATGTCTTGTTTCTACAAATTTCGTATGTCTGTCAGGACAATAGAAGCAATAACCTTTTGACTTTTCTGGATAGCCAATGAAATGGCAACTGACTGTCTTGGTCCCTATGTTTTGATTAAAAACTTTGGCATCAGCTGGACAACCCCACACACATAAATAATTAAGTGAGGGTTCCTTTACTGTCCACAACTCATATGGTGTTTTAGGCACCAACTTGCTTGACACTCGGTTAAGAATATGAATATCGGTTTTTAACGCCTCCATCCATAAACTTATCGGTAGTGTAGAGTAGCTTATCATACTTCTCACCATATCCATTAAGGTACGGTTGCATCTTTCTTCTATTCCATTCTATTGAGGCTCGCCCAGTGTAGAGTACTGGGCAACTATGTCATTTTCCTGTAAGAACCTTACAAAGGATCTAGGAACTTGGCCATATGGGATGTGTCGACCATAGTACTCTCCCCCACGGTCGGATCTTACTACCTTAATCTTTAAGTTGTGCTGATTTTCTACTTCCGCCTTAAATATCTTAAATTTATCCAATGCTTCTGATCTTTCTTTAATTAGATAAACATAGCCAAAATGAGAATAATCATATGTGAATGTTATAAATGAATCATAACCATCCACACTTTTCACAGGAAAAGGACCACAGATGTCTGTGTGAACTATTTCTAAAATTCTTGCGCTTCATTTGGCATCTTTCTTTATTTTCTTAACATTCTTTCCTTTTATGCAATCAATGCATTGTTCTAAATCTAAAAAGTCTAAAGGCGAAAGAATTGATTTCTTAATCAATCGCTCTATTCTCCCCCTTGAAATATGGTCTAAACGACAGTGCCATAATTTCGATGATACATCATGAACTCTCTTTCGCTTATTGCTTATATTCATAGATGAGGAAGCATTCTCATTCTCAATGCTCACATCATTCACATTCTTAGAAAGTGATAACAAATAAAGCTTGTCTTGTCTGAAGGCAAGACCAACACACTTATTATTAAACACAATCTGGCATTTGTCATTTCCAAAATGACAATCATATCCATCATCATCTAGTCTTGAAACACTTATCAAGTTTCTACACAAAGAGGGTACATAAAGAATATCTGAAAGCTGAAGTATAAAATCATCATCTAATTCTAGAGAGAGATCTCTAATGGCTTCAACTTCAGCTTTAACTCCATTTGCAACTTTAATTCTTCTTTCTCCTCTTTACACCTTGTAATGAATTTGCAACATAAATAGTTGCACCTGAATCAATCCACCAAGTAGATTTTGCATAACTTAAATACAAGGACTCATCTATGAATGTAATATAGTCCTCACCTCTCTTCAGAAGGCTCTTCAGGAAGTCTAAACAGTCCCTCTGGTAATATCCATGCTTCTTGCACCATTTACACTGATCCTTTCTTCTGATGGTGGTCATTCTGAGAGGCTTTCCCTTGAGGTTTGGCATTCTTGTTGAAGTTCTTTTTGTTGTCCTTCACAAGGTTAGTAGAGTCACCCTATGAGCTTTTTAGCCTCTCCTCTTCTTGAACACACATTGCAATGAGCTTCTCAATATCTCACTATCAGGCTGCATGTTGTAATTTACAACAAAATTTCCATATTCCTTAGGCAAGGAAGCAAAAACCAAATGAATCAGAAACTCATCCTTGAGCCCTAAATTCATTGGCTTGAGCTTAGAAGTCGTGTTGCTCATCCTCAGTATGTGCTCTCTTATCCCGCCACCAGAGTATTTCTCATTGAACAATTTCATGATCAGAGTACTAGCATAAGCCTTTGAAGAGCCAGTAAACTGACTCTCCACTTTCTTGAGACACTCTGTGGCGGTGTTATAATCTAGGATAGACCCCCTTATCGCATCTGAAATAGTGGACTTAGCCACCATCGAGCACTTGCGGTTTGAAATGTCCCATTTCTTAAGCACTTGCGGTTTGAAATGTCACATTTCTTACGTTCGAGATCATATTTTATCCTTACTTCTGCATGATCTCGCCGCCGAGCAGTGAAATCAGCATCAGCCTCATTTTCTTCCCTCACCGGGTACACTGGCTCAGTAGGACACGGAAAGGTAAGCGCTAGGTCATTTTCTAACAGCGCAAGTGCTAATTCATACTCCTCTCGCCATACCCGATAGTTGCCCCCTTCAAGAGGCGGTCTGTGCGAGATAAATGCCATAGGGTTGAGTCCTGAAAAACACCGTTAGAGACAGTGAGAAAAATATGACATAATAATTGCATGCCTTAATTTAACATTGGTCAAAACTAAAACATACAACATTCTTCTACACTAATTCTACATCACCGTTGGACAGAAATAGAATTAATGTATGGAAAAACTCATAAAAAATCATTATAATATTGCTATTATAAACGTTGATTAGAAAAATAACAATATCATAATTTAATGATTAAAATTTAACTGCTCTTCAAAATTAAATTCTCTCATTGATTTGAATTTAATTAGAAGATAATAAACATTAACTTTGCAGTGGAAACATAAAAAATAATGTATCTACTTTTCAGAAGCATTTCATTGTACTCATCTACTCTTTGAAAAATTATCCCGTTGGTTCAAATTTTGACAGAGATTTAAACTACACAAAAATAATCAAAAAATTGCTTCTGAAAATGATAAAACAATTCGTAAATTTTACTGTGCATTTTGGGCCGAAACACGCGCGAGGGCCGAAACACACTCACGCGCTGCGCGCTGTCGTGGCCCAGCAGCGAAATCCGGCCCGCGGAGGCCGCTCCCCCGCGCCCAGGGCGCAACCTAGGCCTGGGCCAGGATTTCCCTCACCCGCCTGGGCAGAATCTAGCCCGAGCACCCAGAGCCGTCCATCGCGATCGGACAGTCGAGCGACGATCTCGGCGGAATAACCCCCCCTGCCGCGCTGGTCACCCAAACCCTAGTTTCATTTCTTCCCCCGCCTTCTCTCTCTTTGCCGCACACGAAAAGGAAAGAGCAGTGGAGCGGTACCGCCACTGGTCCCCTCGCTGGCGCGCGCTCGCCCTAGGCTAAATGCGCCACCGTCGAGCGGTCTGGGCGACGGTGCCCTAGTCTCCCACACGCGTTGCGTTGGGGCTCGCCCTAAACCCTAGCTCCTCTCCCTTTCTCCTTTGTCAACCTTTCAGTGTAGCAGACGTCGGAGAAGAAGTACGGCGCCGCCGCGGGTCCCCTTGCCGGAGCGTGCGCTCCCAGTGGGTGAGCGCGTCGCCATCGAGCGGTCCTATGACGGTGCCCTCAGCCGGGGCTCGCGTGCATGGCGACGAGCGCGGCTCGGTTATCTCCCCACGTGCCGGCGAGGCGGCGGAGGGGCTTCTTCCCACGCGACGGCGGTGGTGACAGCGGCGAAGAAACCGGGTAGGTCCCTCCCCTCTTCGTCCATTCTTCTAGGGTTAGAGTTCGATCCGATTTGAATCACCTCCTTCTAAATTTCTCGTTCTGATCTACCCCAAAGGCTAGATCTACGCCTAGTAAGGCTCCGATACCATTGATAGATTAATAGGATCCACTAGCCATGGATCTGGTGGGTCCAACTAACATTTAGGATATGGAGTAAGCTCTAGAACATGATCTAGTGCGAGATAACAGAGAGAAAGATGTGGGGTAGCAAACCATCGGCCGCCTTCGAGGAAGACGAGCTGGCCATCGCATCGGTGTCGGTGAAGCGGTGGAGGCACGGTCATAGAGAGGCGGTGCGGAGTCGACGGTGCCGAGGCGGCGGTGGGCGATGGCGGTGCTTTCCGTCGCTAGTAGCGCCCCTCTCTAGACCGGCTTAGGGTTAAAATGTAGGTGGGGTTGTAACGGCGCAAATGAATCTCGTGCCTTGTGTCCCGTCCCTCACCTTCTTTTTTTTATGATGCTATGCGACGGAGGCCCACCAACCATGGAACGGTCGGGCGTCTCCGATCAGAGCGCGGATCAAGAGTCTAATTGATCGTTGGGTCAAATTGGTGGAGATTAACCTAATAGGCTCTGTTTGCTTCGCTAAAAAAAAGCTGAAATATTGTTGCGACTAATTTAAGAAAAATACTGTTTGGACTTAAAAACAAACGAAAAACACGGATCACGACAGAAACGAACAGGGCCATAACATGTATGGACTAGTCCTAGCTCATGCTCCGCGCGGTGGACCGAGAGACCGCTGGGACGGATCTGCTACGCAAGACCAGGCGGGGTCTAAAGAACAAGCACGACGCCATGCGGGGCGGACCACGGACGAGAGCGCCGCTGGCACTGGGCACCGGCAGACAGGACGAACACGGGACTACTCTGTAGGCGACAGGCCAACAGCGCGCCTTGGGCTCGCCTTCAATTTTGCTCACCCACACAGACACAGCAGGGGGGAGGGGGGGCACGCTCTGTTCCGCTTCCTTCCATGCATCCAGGAAGGGACACGCGCCTCACTCACCCTGCTCGCCACTCTTCCGTGGGAGCGCCGAGCATTGCCAGCCACAGGCACGCGACATGTCGCATTGGATCCTCTACTCGCACTATCACTTGTCAGTACGCAGATTTCAACTACTCCTCGGAAGCCAAAAAAACAAAAGAATGGGCAGGGCATGGCCCCGCAACGCCAGCGGCGTGCGCAGCAGGGGAGAGGACAGGCGAGACGAGTGGCGCCAATCCACGCGATCGCAAACCACGGGAAGGGATGGTGTGGGGTGCGGTGTGGCGCCAATCCCAACAACTAGGAGGCGTAGGCAGCCAACACCCCATGTGGCATTGGGCCCCCGTCTCCATACGCTTTTCCAGCTCGGACGCCGTGACGTCGAGCTGGGAAGCCGGAATGGACAGTGGACGCCTGGACGGACATGGCGGCACAGGTGAAGGCTGAAGCCTCCTCTCTTCTTTCGTTCCATGGCTAGCTAGCTCCGGCAGAAGCCTTTGCTGCTGAGAGCAATGGCGAACCATACTGAGAAGCAGCACAGGCAAAAGACCAAACAAGAACAGAGGTTCGTTCCCTCGATGATTCTTCAATTCACCACAACAGCTTCAAACTTGCTGCTCTCTACCACTTCGGTAGCAGTAGCAGTAGCAGCACGAGGAGGAGCACAACAGTTCTTTCTCCTCCGCCAAAAAAACACTCGGAATCAAAAAACACCCATCACACACACCTCGCTCTCTCGCTCACCCCCCCCCCCCCCCCCCCCCCCCCCCAGTTTCATTGCTTCTAGACTTCAAAAAGCACCTAGAAGACGAACAACACTCACTGCTCAACGAAATTACAGACAACCGACGAAAACAGCCCAAAAACAAGCTCGTCCGATCACCGCGACCAAAACTTTGCGACCGGACGAGTTCACAATCTCGCCCTCCCGCAGACGACAGCCCCTCCCTCCCTCGCCGTTGACTCCACCACCACCACCGCTGCTGCTGCTGCTGTACACTTGCATCCACTCCCGCCAATGCCGAGGTCACCGGAGCAGCTCGGCGCGGGACGCCGACAGCTCCCGGCGGAGCTTGCAGGAGAAGAGGCGGCACGCGTCCATGCTGAGGTCGACAGCGGCGGCCAGAGCAACAAATGCCGCGGCATCCTCAGCGCAGCCGACGTGGGCGACGCCGACCTCGACGGTGGGCCTGCTGCACCGGCCCTCCCCCTGCACGGCGACCGACATGACAAATCCGCGGAAGCTGCCAAACGGCCAGAGACCGCCGTGGTGGCCGAAGTCGCCGCTGACGCGGGGGCTGCACCCGGGCGTCCCGCTGCGCCCGAACGGCTGCGCCGCCGTCAGGTCGATGGCGAACCGCCCGCCGCGGGACGCCGGGACGCCGGACTCGACCACGCACACGCCCGCGCCACCGGCGCCGCTGGCGCCCGTGTTGGCGGTGTGGTCGGGCACCAGCTCGAAGCGGTACCCCAGGGTGTCCCCGCTGGAGCCGCCGCGCTCGCGCCAGCACTCGAGGCGGCCCCACGGCGTCCAGGTCCCGTCGACCGGGCGGAGGATCAGCCACCCGCCTGGGTTCGACCGGCTCACGCGGTCCGTCCCTGGGGACGCCACGAACGGCGTCACCATCGACGCTAGTGCTACCGGCGAGCCCGATAGGTCGTGCACCGTCACTGACCACCCCTTCCGCTCCTTCCCCGCGCGCTCGCGCTCGGAACCGAACTTGGCCAGCCAGTTGCGCGGGCCTGCGGTGCCCGGATCAGACTGCACGGACCTGCATGGATGGATGGATGGATAGGATCGATGAATTAGAGGAAAAAATTGAATCGATGATGCGAGGGATTGCAGATTTGCAATTGCAATGTGGGGAGAAGTTGCTGTAGTGTTACAGACCGCGAGCGCAGGTCGCTGTTGCTGCGGCAGGAGAACTTGCACGTGAACATGGGCTGCTTCATGCTCCCCTTCACCTGAAGCACCTGCGGGCTGCACTCAGGCTCGCCGTCGAACTCGAACACGAACCTCGGGTCAGGCTCAGCGCGCACGGTGAGGTTAAGCTGCGCCCTCGCCGCCGCCGCCGCCGCGGCCTTACCACGCCCCGCGCGGCGCTTGCCGATGGGGACCCACCCGCTGTGGAAGACGACGGGCTTAGCCATAGCAGCCCCGAGGTCGAGCGGGACGACGAGCTTCCCGATCAGCCTGCCGGAGGCTCCGCCGCCGCAGGACGCGCCAACCCCTCCGCCGCGGCCGGCGTACACGGCGACCTTGAGGCGCGCGGTGCGGCGGCGGAGGCGGGCGCCGAGGAGGAGCGCGGGCTTGGCGGCGGCGCGGTCCAGGTCGGCCCTGGAGACGTGGAACGCGGCGGCGAAGGCGCCCGTGCAGGAAGCCGGGCCTTCCTCCGTCGCCGGCAGCAGCGGGGCCGAGGCCGTCTGGTAGGGCAGCTTGTTGAGGCGGATGCGGCAGTAGCAGGGCGCCGTGGTCGGGTGTACCCCGGAGCCGGACGAGGAGGTGCTGCGTGGGGCGGATGTTGTTGACGCCGGCATCTTTAGCGCGAGGTTGCCGACCAGCACCCGCACGAACGGGCACGGGTCCATCGCTCGAGGCAGGCAGGTCGCAATGCCTGCGACGACGACTCGATGCGGGGCGAGGCGGGGTGGCGGCAATGGCTGGGGGAATCGGAGACGAAGAGGGGAAGAGAGAGCCAGGCAGAGAGGAAGAGGAAAGGCTGGCTGGGCTGGCTGGTGGTGTGGTGTGTTTTCAATTCCGCGATGGGGAAGGAGTGGTGACGAGGGATCATAGGCCTGCCGCTGCTAGGCCAGCCTGGATCCCGGTCCGGTGAGCTGTGCGCCCGTGCCTGCGCGCGCGCGGGGGCCTCGCGCCCTCCCTGTTTGCTCGTCGCGGACACGTGGGCCCGCGCCCGTGAGGTGGATCATGGATCCCAGCTGTCAGTGTGCGAAGGTGACTTGTGGTGGCGTACGGGGAGGCGTGCGAGGCGGAGGAGGGGAGGGAGCCCGTGTCCTCTCTGCTGCCTAGTGCAGTCCAGTACAGCTGCATGCGATGCGCTTTTGCGGTGGGGTCGCCCCTGTGGCCGCTGTTCCTGGTCGCCTGCGCTGCGTTCTCCACTCCTCCGGTTCGTCTCCCCCTCACTTGACGGCGACGGCAAGCGATTTCACCGCGCCTTTTTACCGAGCCAGCGGCCAAAAGGAGGGTCGTACAGTACAGCCACAGCATTCCTCGGCGGCTGCGTGGTGTTGGGGGGAGAAGAGAAAGGACGAAGGGCAGCGGGGGAAGCCGCAGTTTGTGGGCCTACGGTGCCGGTGAGCCTGCCGTGCCCATGTGCCATCACTGCCTGCGCGGGCCCCTGCTGCGGCGTCCTGGTCCCGCTGTCAGTGGGCACGGGGGAATTGAAAGATTTTGTGCAACGGTCTCAGGTTTTTGCTTGCCCCTTGTCGGACGGGAAAAAGAAACTTCTGGCTACTGTGCGCAAATGAGATAGAAAATGATAATAGCTTCATATATATATATATATATATATATATATATATATATATATATATATATATATATATATATATATATATATATAGAAGAGTCAAACTAGAGTCGGCAAGAACACCAAACGACACCTTATTTTGTACATAAATATAGCCTACATATATACGGATGGTGTTTAAATACAGAAAGTAAAGTTTAAGATGTCACATCAGATGTATGCGGGTGTTATACGAGAGTGTTCGGATAGTAATAATAAAATAAATTACAAAAGTCATCAGTAACCCACGAGACGAATTTATTAAACCTAATTAATCAACCATTAGCACATGTTTACTGTAGCACCACATTGTCAAATCATGGACTAATTAGACTTAAAAAAATAGTCTCATAAATTAGTCGTAATCTGTACAATTAGTTAATTTTTAGTCTATATTTAATACTCCATATATGTATCAAACATCCGATACGATAGGAAATAAACTATAAGGAGAGTAACTAAACGAGGCCATAGATGTACTATCCTCCGTTTCTCTTTACTTGGCAATTTTGACCGGGGCACCAAGCCAAAGGCAACCCGTCTGTGTTGTGTGAATTGATCAAAATGGTCATTAGTTAAGGTTGTGGCTATGTAAGCACAACGCAGAAATTTCTTGAATGAGCAATGGTGAGGTAAAGGTGGATGCTACCAAGGGCAAGATTAGAAATACAATCTTGGGATGCGTGAAGTGCCAAGTATTTAGAAAATTGAAAAGTGATCGAAAGTAAGTATTTTGAAACAAAGGATGGTATACCAAAAAGATAGGTTCTATCTGGAAACAATGACGTACTCGTAAATTAAGATGGAGAAATTAAAATGTGTAGAATGTATAAGTGATAAATTCGGCGGGAGCTAAACGTGGACAGCCTGTTTCATTACTCATTAGTATAGATGTCCAACGGGCCGGCCCGGTCCGGCACGGCACGGGCCCGAGCCAGGCACAACCTGATGAGGGTCGGGCAGCACGGCACGCCGGGCCGCTTGGGCCGTGCCGAGTCGGGCACCGTGCCTGACCCGAGTCGGGCACTGTGCCTGACCTACGGCCCAGACACGGTCTGCTGGGCCATTTTTTGGCTCGGGCCAGCCCGAGAAGCACGGTCAATCCAGCGTGTCGGGGCGGCCCATGGCCCATGAGGAAACGCGACCAGCCAGAGAGGGGGAAGGGGTGGATCTGGCGTTGGGTAGAGCTCGGGGCCGGAGAGCTCGCTCTTGGCACCGGATCTGGCATCGGGCGGGGCTCAGGGCCGGCGAGCTCGCTCCTACGGCGGCCTAGGCCGGTTTCGCAGTGGTGTCACTCGAGGAGAGGGAGAGGCAAAGGACGTCGGCGCTGCGAGGAGAGGAGAGGTCGCGCGAGGAGCCGAGGATGCCGAGGAGAGGGAGGAGGCGTTCCGGTCTCGACGACCAATGCGAGGGAATAGGAGGGGGCGTTCGTGGCGCAGGCACAGAGGTAAGAGACTGAGAGGGAGGAGGAGCGAGTGTGAGCGTGTGGCACTACAGCGTGGGGAGGTCGGGAGGGGGTTGTGTGAGGGGGCGGGGCCACGGGGGGAGGCCGGGAGTGGAAGGGAAAGGGAGGGAGACAGGGAGTTAGGATTTTGGGTGGGGAGTTAGGGGTGGGGGCTTAGCAGTCTGGCTGCCCGGGCAACTACTAGGCCGCGCTCTATGGACGGGGCCATGCCGTGCCAGCCCACGTGCCTGAGGAGCAGCTCAGGCACGGCTTGCTGCACTAGGCTGGGCCAGTCTGGGCCCGCTGACATGAGCTTGCTTAGCACCGAGATTTAGGTCCGACAGGGATTAGCCAAACAAGTTTTTAAGTTTTAAAAATTTATAACACACGTGAAATGATAAGCGAATCCTATGTGACTCACTTTTGTGGACTCAAATAAATATCCAAGTTAACTTACTTGGTGCGTAAAAGTGCTAATGAAAATCCTAATGAGAAGAATGGGATAAGTCGTTTTAATTGTTTGACACGAAAAACAATATATATATATATATAATAAAATATAACTTGTGTGTAGTACTTAAGTAAAGAGGATGAGCAAGTGTAGTTGAAGATGTAACTTTAATTTGTGAAAACAAATGTTGTTAACTAGTTTTCTTGAGAGCTCAAAAATCAAATTTGATGTTAAGATAAGCTCTTTTCGTTAAGTCGGCAAACACTTGAACTATTGTTAAAATACAATTTTTGGCGAATTATATTGAGCAAAATAGTTAAATGGTGCTTAAATATTTTGCTCCTATGGGTTAGTATAAGGTATGGACTATTGCATGAAGTATTTATTGGTTGAAGTTAACAGGGTTTAGACCTATTAAAAATTGCGACAAAAGAGTTAATGTCTACTTAGCCCCAACTGAAATCCTTAACTTTTGTAAGTATGGAAGGAGAGTAGACAATGCCATTTTGGCATTTAAATTCTAACAAAAATGTTTAAACACTAGATCCATGTTTTGTATTGTTGGTTGCTTCTAAGTGAGCACTTGGGCACGGTGTAGGTCATAGGTGTGTCGGTCATAGGTGTGTCGGATGCCACGTTGCCCTCTTTAAAAATTGTTCAACTTCATTGGGACGTGATGTAACCTAATTGTTGGCGCTCTGTTCGTGCACCAGCGTTCAGCTCGACGATCTTATCTTGGCATCTCTCCATCTTTCTCTTGGGTCATCCTCTGGTCGTAAGCATTGTTTCGCTAGTTAGCTGTTAGAACCAACTACAGGTTAGTGGAATTAGTTGAGTCTTAATCGAGACGCTAAGTAGTTTTAGCTCGCTTTAAAAACCGTGCTTGGCACCGTTTTGGCCGCTGGTCCCATGGGCGTGGTCACCATGCATACGTGCGTAGCTGGCTCCGAACTCAGGCCTGGCCGGGCTATTGCCGCTGGCTAGCTCGTGTGCCCGGTCGGTGTCGTGCAGCGCCCTTGGCCTCGCGTTGGCCGTCCCAGCTGGCTATCACTATGTGCGCACGCCACCCTCTGGTCACCGAGCTACGCGCGGGGTCGAGGCAAGGCTGCGGCTATCATCGCCTTGCCATCGTGGCGCTCGCCTCACCGCTTGCCTCACCTACCGTGTCAAGGCTCTAGGCAGGTGCCAATGCCGTCGCGTCTAGGCCAATGACCTCGGTCGTAGGGGCGATGGTGATGTCCCTCTGTCGTGCTTGCCCCCGCTAGCCGACGCCGGTGTGCCTGCTCGGGTCTAGCCACGCCATTCCGAGCGCTTCACGCCAAGCCTCTAGGTCTCGTCGTCTATGCGCATGTACTCGTACTGCTGCCATCGATTGGGGGCACCTCGTCTTAATCTGCTCGAGCTCACTTGTGTGACCTCCGCACAACCGCACCGTGTGTAGAGCCACCGTTCCTTCCTCTTCCTAATCATCAGCTCGGGCTACGCAGCGTAATTCCCTGCATCAGTGGCTGGCATAGGTAGTTAGCTAGACGCCATGTTCTCCTCAAGCCCGGGCGATCACTACCAACCGACAATTTGGCGTTTTGCTCGCCGCCGGTCAGGTGCGCCGCTGAGTCGGTAGGTTGGGAGGTAAGGCCCATAGGATTGGTAGCAGTTCAATGCATTCGTACCCTCGAACTCATCTTGACTTCCTTTGTTCGATGCTCGTGCTATTTTACCCAGGGAACTCGTAGGCGATGGGGTGATGTGTCAGTGTCTGGCTCGGGGCATCACCGCTATGCCCGGGCGCATGTGGTCAGACCTCCTCAGCCCTCCCTTGCTTCAACTGTCACTATAGCATGCACCACGCTGAGCTACTGATGCTTTCCCGCCATCTCTACCTTCTTGTGAGGACGTAGGCTCGCTGGATCGCTCGCGCCGCTGAAAGGTCCTAATGGCTAGAGGGGATGAATAGCCTATTAAAAATTTCTACAACAATACTTAACAAACCTGTTAGATAATTATGAGGTGAAGCAAGTGTTGCGCTAGCCTACTAAAATATCAAGCCACCTACCACAATTCTAGTTTGTATAGTTTCTATCCACACAAAAGCTATGACACTACACTAAGTTAATGTGCTCTTAAAGGCTAACTAAAGAGCCACACTAACCAAACTAACAAGTTCTTACAACTAGCTACACTAAAGAGCTTGACAACTAGTTTACGGTAAAGTAAAGAGAGTGAGCAATTTGTTTATACCGCCGTGTCGAGGAAGGAGCCAATCAATCACAAGAATGAAGACCAATCACCTCGGAATCAAATAATGAACACAATGATTTTTACCGAGGTTCACTTGCTAGCCGGCATGCTACTCCTCGTTGTGGCGATTCACTCACTTGGAGGTTCACGCGCTAATTGGCTTCACACGCCAAACCCTCAATAGGGTGCCGCACAACCAACACAAGATGAGGATCACACAAGCCATGAGCAATCCACTAGAGTACCTTTTGGCTCTCCACCAGGGAAAGGTCAAGAACCCCTCACAATCACCATGATCGGAGCCAAAGACAATCACCACTCTCCACTCGATGATCCTCGCTGCTCTAAGCCGTCTAGGTGGCCGCAACCACCAAGAGTAACAAGCGAATCCCACAACAAAACACGAACACCAAGTGCCTCTAGATGCAAAGACTCAAGCAATGTACTTGGATTCTCTCCCAATCTCACAAAGATGTTGAATCTATGATGGAGATGAGTGGGAGGGATTTGGCTAAGCTCACAAGGTTGCTATGACAATGTAAAAAGGCCCAGAGAGTGAGCTTGAGCCGGCCATGGGGCTTAAATAGAAGTCTCCATAAAATAGAGCCGTTGTACCCCTTCACTGGGCACAACACGGGGTGACCGGACGCTTCGGTCATATTGATCGGACACTGGACCTCAGCGTCCTGTCACGTGATGCATGCCACGTGTCCCCTCTCTTCAAGTACTGAGCGCTCGATCTCAACGGTCATATGATGACCGGACGCAGCAGCTCAAAGTGATCGGACGCTGGACCTCAGCGTCCGGTTATTTTTCAGTAAGCATCCAGAAATGATTTTTCACGACTGAACTCACCCAGCATCCGGTCACTTGGCGTTTTCCTTGTGCATGACCATGTCATTATGACCGGACGTAGCCAGCCAGCGTCCGGTCATTTCAGCGCAAGCGTCCGGTCGATGACCGACGCTGCGCTTCTTCTGCTGCTACTGACCGGACGCGTCGGTCCTTTAGAGACCAGCGTCCAATCACTTACAGTGACCACGATCACCTGAGTTTAGAGCGCCGGTGGGACCGTCGGACTGTCCGCACTCTATGGGCAGACACTCCGCCGGTGAAGTTCCTAACCCTTGCTCAAATGTACCAACCACCAAGTGTATCACTTTGTGCACATGTGTTAGCATATTTTCACAAATATTTTCAAGAGTGTTAGCACTCACTAGATTCTAAATGCATATGCAATGAGTTAGAGCATCTAGTGGCACTTTGATAACCACATTTCGATACGAGTTTTACCCCTCTTAATAGTACGACTATCGATCATAAATGTGATCACACTCACTAAGTGTCTCGATCACTAAAACAAAATGGCTCCTACCGTTTATACCTTTGCCTTGAGCCTTTTGTTTTTCTCTTTCTTATTTTCAAGTCCAAGCACTAGATCATCACCATGTAATCACCATCATCATATCATGATCTTCATTTGCTTCACCACTTGTGCCATGCAAGCAAACATTTGAAATGCATATTCAAATGCATCATACAAGTTCATGAGGTTGCTCCCCCTACTTGTGTGCTCAAAATTTTAATTGATCCTTTTCCTTTGTCATATCTCTTGCCATATCTCTCCCCCTATGTCAAGTTCTCCCCCTATCACTTATATCTTTATGTTTCTCCCTTTATTGTCTTTTCACCATCTTAGTACATTAATATCTTTGTTTTCCCCCCATGTACTAGTATCACTAATATCTTTGTTTTTCTCCCCCTTTGTCATCAATAACCACAAAGGTTCAAAAAGTAGATAGGTTGAGATTATCAATGTCAATCAATGGGCTGATGATCATTTTCCCAAATTTGGTTCAATCTAGAATACTTGCCAAAGACATTTAACTCGGTTTGATCCAAGGACAAGCTTCTTCACACCTCCAAATAAGGGTTATCTTGTACCATGTTGAGTTAAACACTTAGAGCTCATTTTCTAGATTAAACACTAGGTTTACAAGCCCATAAACATGTCATATGCTACCACTAGATCAAGTCAAGTATAGAAGCAATAGTGGTACCATACAAACATCAAATTCATTTGATTTTCATGAATGAGCCTATTAAAATTGAGAGATGACTAGATGCACTAATCATGTCCTTAGCAAGGATATATGCCATGCCAATCAACTTTTACCTTGGATTGCTCGAAGGAGAGGCATGTCATATAAGTGGGGGGTGCATCAACACATATTTGAGAAATCCAATATGTTCAACTTATTCCTTAGCTTACAAAACATTTTCTCATCCAATGACTTGATGAATATATCGGCAAGTTGATCTTCGGTGTCTACACTCTCAATGCAAATGTCCTCTTTTTATTGGTGATCTCTTATGAAATGGTGGCAGACATCAATGTGCTTTGTTCTTGCATGTTGAATCGGATTGTTGGTCAACCTGATTGCACTCTCATTGTCACATAGCAATGGCACTTTCTTGAACTTAATTCCAAAATCACTCAAAGTGGCCTTCATCCAAAGTATTTGCGCACAACAACTACCGGCGGATATGTATTCGGCTTTGGCGGTTGATAATGCAACACTATTTTACTTCTTTGACGACCATAAAACAAGTGATCTTCCCAACAATTGACATATGCCCGAGGTGCTCATTTTTTCAACCTTGCATCCCGCATAATCCGAGTCGGAGTAACCAACTAGCTCAAACTTTGCTCCTTTGGGATACCACAAACCAACATTTTGTGTATGCTTCAAGTACCTCAATATTCTCTTTGTAGCCTTCAAATGACTTTCTCTTGGTGAGGCTTGAAATCTTGCACACATGCATTCACTAAACATGGCATCTGGCCTTGATGCAGTTATATAGAGTAGGCTACTAATCATAGACCGATACAATTTTTGATCCACCATATTACCACTTGCATCACTATCCAAGTTGACATTTGTTCTTATTGGTGTGCTAATGGCTTTACTATCACTCATGTCAAACTTCTTGATCATGTCCTTGATATACTTGCCTTGACTCACAAATGTACCATTCTTCAATTGCTTGATTTGAAGACCAAAGAAGTAACTTAACTCTCCAATCATGGACATCTCAAACTCACTAGCCATCATCATTCCAAACTCATCATAAAAGTCTTGATTGGTTGATCCAAATATGATGTTATCAATATAGATTTGCAACACAAAAAAAATCTTTTTTAATCTTCTTGATAAAAAGAGCGGTGTCAATCTTGCCCATCATGAACCCTTTAGAGAGTAGAAAGTCCCTCAATCTCTCATACCATGCTCTAGGTGCTTGCTTCAAACCATACAATGCCTTCTTTAACTTGTACACATGGTCAGGCTTCTTGTCATCTTCAAAACTAAGAGGTTGCTCAACATATACTTCTTCATTGATGTAACCATTGAGAAATGCACTCTTGACATCCATTTGATAGAGCTTGATATTGTGGGCACAAGCATAGGCTAGTAAGATTCTAATTACTTTCAATCTAGCAACCGGGGTATATGTTTCTTCAAAGTCAAGACCTTTAACTTGTGTATAGCCTTGTGCTACTAATCTTGTTTTGTTCCTTACTACTATCCCATCTTGATCTTGCTTATTTCTAAAGACCCATTTGGTTTTAATCACATTGTGTCCCTTTGGTCTCTCTACTAATTCCCATACTTGATTTCTTGTGAAGTTATTCAATTCTTCATGCATAACATTCACCCAATCAACATCCTTTAATGCTTCATCTATCTTCTTTGATTCAATGGATGACATAAATAAAAAATGCTCACAAAATGAAGCCAATCTAGATCTTATTTGTATACCTCTAGAAATATCACCAATTATAGTGTTCAATGGATGATCCCTTGCAATATTGGTTGGATGGAGGATTAAAACTTGATTGCTTGCACTTGCTTGATCATTTGATTGAGATGATGTACTAGCCACTTGATCTTGTTCATTATCATGAGAGCCACTTGTACTAACTTGATTTATATCATCTTGCACATTTGAGTTGGAGAGCACTTGCGCTTGATCATCTTCATCATCATTCACTTACATAGGCCTCAATTCACCAACATCCATGTTCTTCATGGCATTTGAAAGTTGAATGCCTCTAACATCTTTCAAGTTCTCATTCTCTACTTGTGAACCCTTGGTTTCATCAAATTCAACATCATAAACTTCCTAAAGAGTACCACTATCCAAATTCCAAACTCTATATGCTTTGCTTATAGTGGAATAACCAAGTAGGAATCCTTCATCACATTTCTTGTCAAACTTGCTCAATCTAGTGCCTTTCTTCAAGATATAGCATTTGCAACCAAAGACCTAAAAATATACAATGTTGGGCTTTCTACCATTCAAGAGCTTATATGGTGTCTTCTCTTTCAATGGATGACAATAGAGGTAGTTGCTACAATTGCAAGTCGTGTTGATAGCTTTGGCCCAAAAAGATTGACTCATATTGTACTCACTAAGCATAGACCTTGCCATATCAATTAGTGTTCTATTCTTCCTCTCAACAAGGCCATTTGATTATGGAGTGTACTTGGCCAAGAATTGATGTCTAATTCCAAATTCATCACACAACTCATCAATTCTAGTGTTCTTGAACTCACTACCATTGTCACTTCTAACTCTCTTGATGGTTATTTCAAACTCATTGTGAATGCCTTTGACAAATAATTTGAAGGTTGTAAACACATGACTTTTGTCCACTAGAAAGAATACCCATGTGTATCCAGTGTAATCATTCACTATCACAAAGCCATATTTGTTACCACCAATGCTAGTGTATTGTGTTGGCCCAAATAAGTCCATGTGCAATAACTCAAATGTTTTACTAGTGCTCATCATGCTTTTCTTAGGATGAGTGTTTCCAACTTGTTTGCCGGCTTGACAAGAGTTGCAAAGCTTATCCTTCTCAAACACAATATCTTTCAAGCCTCTAACCAAGTTATGCTTAACCAATTTATTCAATTATTTCATTCCAACATGACCAAGCCTTCTATGCCATAACCAACCCATGCTAGACTTAGTGAACAAGCATGTAGACAATTTAGCTTCACTACATTGAAATCAACCAAGTATAGATTCTCATATCTAAAGCCTTTGAAGATCAAGTTAGAGCCATCTACACTTATGATCTCTACATCATCTATCCCAAATATACATTTGAATTAAAGATCACACAATTGAGCCACGGATAGCAAACTAAAGTTCAAGCCCTCTACTAGCAACACATTGGAAATGCTCATGTCATTGGATATGGCAATCTTACCAAGCCCTTTGACCTTGCCTTTGCCATTGTCATCAAATGTGATACTATCATAACCATCATTGCCATTGGTGTTGATTGAGTTGAACATTCTTGCATCACCTGTCATGTGTTGAGTGCACCCATTATCAAGAACCCAATGCCTTCCTCTGACTTTATAATTGACATACAAAAGAAGATTAATTCTTTTTAGGTACTCAAACTTGCTTGGGTCCTTGAATGTTTGTTACTAAGCTCTTTGGTACCCAAATGGCTTTCTTCTTTGAGCCCATCCATGGTTTACCAATGAACTTAGCCTTCACACCATTTGTACACTTAGTAAGCACATAGAAAGAATTAATCTTAATTGAGGATACATTAGCATTTTTGCTCTTGTTCTTGCACTCATGCTCTTTATGATCAACTTGCTTGCAACTAGTGCAAAATCGACTATTGTTCTTTACAAAACTAGTCTTGTGAGGAGCAAAGGCCGCCTTGCCTTTCTTAGGGGTATAGCCCAATCTCTCTTTGTAGAGAGAATCTCTTTGGCTACCCAAGCACATAAGCAAGCGGTCCTCACCACCATAGGCTTTAGCTAAGGTGTGAGTGAGCTTATTGACCTCCTTCTTGAGGTTCTCATTCTCAACCATTAGTGAGATATCACAAGTGAAACCATCACTACTAGATAAGGTGGAAGTAGAAGTACTACAAGAAGGGTTAGTTGGAGCAACAATGATAGGTATAGATAATGATTCATCAATTATATCACAAGTTAAGCCTATATTGCAAGTTTCAACATGCTTCTTTTTATTTTGCTCATCAAGCAAAGAGGAATGAGCTTTTTCAAGCTTCTTGTGAGCTTTGCCAAGCTTATCATGGGCTTCCTCTAGCCTCTCATGAGATGCATTGAGCTCATCAAAGGCTTGCTTAAGGGCTTTTAGTTCCTTACGCAAGCTTTTGCATTCCCTTCTCTTGATGTTAAAGTGTTCTTTAGCATTTTCTAGCATGTCAAATAGTTCATCCTTAGTAGGTTCATCATCATCACTATCACTTTCATTTTTATTTTTATTATCATGTTCCTCATCACTTCCATCATCACAATTTTGTACCTTAGTGGCCTTAGCCATGAAGCATGATGGAGTGTCGAAGAGAGAAGGCTTCTCATTGATTGCAATGCTTGCAAGTGCCTTCTTCTTGGTGGTCTTATCATCATCACTATCATCATCATCACTTGAGGAAGCATCACTATCCCAAGTGACCACATACGAACCACCCTTCTTCTTCTTGAAGGTAATCTTGTTATTCTTCTCTTTCTTTTCCTTCTTGTCCTTCTTCTTGTTCTTGTTGTTGTCATCATCATTGTCGCTATTGTATAGGCATTGAGCAACAAGATGATATTTGTTTCCACATTTGAAGCATCTTCTTGACTCTTTCTTGTTCTTGGATGAAGATTTCTTTCTTCTAGCACGGTACCCTTTCTTCATCATGAACTTACCAAATTTCTTGACAAAGAGAGTCATCTTCTCATCATCATCATCCTATGAGCCATCATCTTCACTTGATGTATCTTGCTTTGCCTTGCCCTTGGATGATGTGGCCTTGAATGCCATGCTCTTCTTCTTCTTATCCTTCTTCTCATCTTTCTTCTCCTTCTTTTCTTCCTTCTCATCATCATCTCTATATGTATCATCGATCATTATATCTCCCAACACTTGGTTTGGTGTCATGGTGTCCAAACCACTCCTCACTAGAATAGTGACCAATGTGCCAAATCTTGAAGGTAAGCATCTTAAGAACTTGTGGGAGAAGTTCTTGTCCTTCACCTCTTCTCCAAGTGCTTTGAGATCATTGACAAGCACCTGAAGCCTATGAAACATCTCCGGCACACTCTCATCATCCTTCATCTTGAAGCTTGCAAACTTCTTTTTGAGAATGTATGCCTTTGCACCCTTCACGGCTTGAGTTCCCTCAAATGATTCTTCCAACTTCTTCTAAGCCTCATGAGCTATCTCAATATTCTTGACTTGCTCAAATGTTCTCTCATCAATTGCATCATGAATGACACTTAGAGCAATGTTATTGTTTTGGAGAAGCACTTCTTTGGCCGCGGTGGGATTCTCCGGATCACCAATCTCAATTTTAGTTTCTACCACCTTTCACACTTTCTATTGATTGACTTGATATGTGTGGTCATTTTTAATTTCCAATATGGATAATTTGTGTCATCAAATTGGGGTGGCTTCTTGGTGTTGTTGATTTGAGCCATTTTACACCGAATGTTGTTAAGCCTCAAATCATGGTGACCTTGGCTCTAATACCACTTGAAAGGTTCTAATGGCTAGAGGGGGGGGGGTGAATAGCCTATTAAAAATTTCTACAACAACACTTAACAAACTGGTTAGATAATTATGAGGTGAAGCAAGTGTTGTGCTAGCCTACTAAAATAGCAAGCCACCTACCATAATTCTAGTTTGTATAGTTTCTATCCACATAAAAGCTATGACACTACACTAAATTAATGTGCTCTCAAAGGCTAACTAAAGAGCCACACTAACTAAACTAACAAGCTCTCACAACTAGCTGCACTAAAGAGCTTGACAATTAGTTTACGGTAAAGTAAAGAGAGTGAGCAATTTATTTATACCGCTATGTCGAGGAAGAAGCCAATCAATCACAAGAATGAATATCAATGAAGACCAATCACCTCGGAATCAAATAATGAACACAATGATTTTTTACCGAGGTTCACTTGCTAGCCGGCAAACTACTCCTCGTTGTGGCGATTCACTCACTTGGAGGTTCACGCGCTAATTGGCTTTACACGCCAAACCCTCAATAGAGTGCCGCACAACCAACACAAGATGAGGATCACATAAGCCATGAGCAATCCACTAGAGTACCTTTTGGCTCTCCGTCGGGAAAAGGTCAAGAACCCCTCACAATCACCACGATCGGAGCTAGAGACAATCACCACTCTCCACTCGATGATCCTCGCTGCTCGAAGCCATCTAGGCGGCGGCAACCACCAAGAGTAACAAACGAACCCCGCAGCAAAACACGAACACCAAGTGCCTCTAGATGCAAACACTCAAGCAATGCACTTGGATTCTCTCCCAATCTCACAAAGATGTTGAATCTATGATGGAGATGAGTGGGAGGGCTTTGGCTAAGCTCACAAGGTTGCTATGACAATGTAAAAGGCTAAGAGAGTGAGCTTGAGCCGGCCATGGGGCTTAAATAGAAGTCCCCATGAAATAGAGTCGTTGTACCCCTTCACTGGGCACAACATGGGGTGACCGGACGCTCTGATCATATTGACCGGACGCTGGACCTCAGCATCCGGTGACGCGATGCGTGCCACATGTCCCCTCTCTTCAAATACTAAGCGCTCGATCTCAACGGTCATGTGATGACCAGACGCAGTAGCTCAAAGTGACCGAACACTGGACCTCAGCGTCCAGTCGTTTCCAGTAAGCATCTAGAAATGATTTTTCACGACCAGACGAGTCCGGTCATGCTCGACCGGACTCACCCAGTGTCCGGTCACTTGGCATTTCCCTAGTGCATGACTATGTCAGTGTGACCGGACGCAGCCAGCCAGCATCTGGATGTTTCAGTGCTAGCATCTGGTCGACGATCGACGCTACGCTTCTTCTGCTGCTACTGACCGGACGCGCCGGTCCTTTAGAGACCAATATCCAATCACTTACAGTGACTACGATTACCTGAGTTTAGGGCGCCAGTGGGACTGTTGGACTATCCACAGTCTACGGGCGGACACTCTACCGGTGAAGTTCCTAACCCTTGCTCAAATGTACCAACCACCAAGTGTATCACCTTGTGCACATGTGTTAGCATATTTTCACAAACATTTTCAAGAGTGTTAGCACTCCACTAGATCCTAAATGCATATGCAATGAGTTAGAGCATCTAGTGGCACTTTGATAACCATATTTCGATACGAGTTTTACCCCTCTTAATAGTATGACTATGGATCCTAAATGTGATCACACTCACTAAGTGTCTCGATCACCAAAACAAAATAGCTCCTACCATTTATACCTTTACCTTGAGCCTTTTGTTTTTCTCTTTCTTCTTTTCAAGTCCAAGCACTAGATTATGACCATGGAATCACCATCATCATGTCATGATCTTCATTTGCTTCACCACTTGGAATGTGCTACCTATCTCATGATCACTTGATAAACTAGGTTAGCACTTAGGGTTTCGTCAATTCACCAAAACCAAACTAGAGCTTTCAGCCGCCGTATGGATCCACCGTCTTTGAGGCTAGGGTTGGGTAGTACACTATTGGAGCTTCCGTCGCCTCCCACCATTGTGTGTTGGTCCATGGGTCGATGTTGGCCCAATGGACGTGTATTTTTGGCCCTCGGTAGGTCAGCGTGGCCGTGTGAAAGGTCCTAATGGCTAGAGGAGGGTGAATAGCCTATAAAAATTTCTATAACTACACTTAGCAAACTGGTTAGACAAATATGAGGCGAAGCGAGTGTTGTGCTAGCCTACTAAAAATGCAAGTCACCTACCACAATTTTAGTTTATATAGTCTCTATCCACACAATGGTTATGTCACTACACTAAGTTAGTTTGCTCTTAAAGGCTAACTAAAGAGCCACACTAACCAAACTAACAAGCTCTCACAACTAGCTACACTAAAGAGCTTGACAACTAGTTTGTGGTAATATAAAGGGAGAGAGAGCAAGATGGTTATACCGATGAGTTGAGGAATGAACCGATCAATCATAAGAATGAATACCAATGAAGACTAATCACCTCAGAATCAAATGATGACATAATTATTTTTTTTACCGAGGTTCACTTGCTTTCCGGCAAGCTAGTCCTCGTTGTGGCGATACACTCACTTAGAGATTCATGCGCTAATTGGCATCACATGCCAAACCCTCAATAGGGTGCCGCACAACTAACACAAGATGAGGATCACACAAGCCACGACTAATTTACTAAAGTACCTTTTGGCTCTCCATCGGGGAAAGGTCAAGAACCCCTCACAATCACCACGATAGGAGCCAAAGACAATCACCAACCTCCGCTCGATGATCTTCGCTGCTTCAAGCCATCTAGGTGGAGGCAACTACCAAGAGTAACAAGCAAATCCCACAGTGAAACACGAACACCAAGTGCCTCTAGATGCAAACACTCAAGTAATGCACTTGGATTCACTCCCAATCTCACAAAGATGATGAATCAATGATGGAAATGAGTGGAAGGGCTTTGGCTAAGCTCACAAGGTTCCTATGTCAATGCAAATAGCCAAGAGAGTGAGCTTGAGCTGGCCATGTGGCTTAAATAGAAGCCTCCACGAAATAGAGCCGTTGGCTCCATAGTTCACTGAAAAATGAGGCGACTGGACGCGCTGGTCAGATCGACCGGACGTAGGACCCCAGCGTCCGGTCGCGCGATGCACGCCACGTGGCCCCTGCTTCAAATGCTGATCGTCTGATCTCAAAGGTCATTAGTGCACTTAAGTTATGACTAGACGCTCTACAGTGTAGGACCGGACATAGGACCCCAGCGTCCAGTCACTTCCAGTAAGGTTCCAGTTGCGACCGGATGCGTCTGATTATAAGCGATCGGACGCAGACAAGCTAGAGTCTGGTCGTTTCCAGAGAGCTCCCAACTGCCATGCGTCACTGTTGTTCCTCACACTACCATGTTAGCGTACATCCGTACTGACCGGACGTAGGCCCTGAGCGTCCGATCACTCTTCGCGCTAGCGTCCAGTCATGAGACCGAGACCGCGTGCTCATAGCTGCTACTAACCGAACGTAGGGTCAGAGTCCGGTCACTGTGTGACCAGCATCCGGTGCACTCTGTGAAACCCTGTCTTTTTTATACAGGGCACCGGTGGCATCGTCGGACACTCCACCGGTAAAGTTTTGAACCGTTGCTCTCAAGTACTAAACACAATGCGTATCACCTTTGTGCATGTGTGTTAGCATATTTTCACAAAATATTTTCAAGGGTGTTAGCACTCCACTAGATCCTAAATGCATATGCAATGAGTTAGAGCATCTAGTGGCACTTTGATAACCGTATTTCGATACAAGTTTCACCCCTTTTAATAGTACAGCTATCGAACCTAAATGTGATCACACTCGCTAAGTGTCTTGATCACCGAAACAAAATGGCTCCTTCCACTTATAACTTTGCCTTGAGCCTTTTATTTTTCTCTTTCTTCTTTTCAAGTCCAAGCACTTGATCATCACCATGGCATCACCATCATCATGTTATGATCTTCATTTTCTTCACCGCTTAGAATGTGCTACCTATCTCATGATCACTTTGATAAACTAGGTTAGTACTTAGGGTTTCATCAATTTACCAAAACTAAACTAGAGCTTTCATCGTGCTATGCCGACCGGAGCCGCGGCATCATGCACAGGGCATCGAGGACCGACTCAGTGAGAAGGTAGGGTTTTTGGGGGTGCTCGATGTAAAACGTATCTCTAGTGCAATAGTGCTCGAAATCGCCACGTAGTAATCTAATAAGCCGGGGACTCTTTTGCAAAATGCATGGCCGGGCTCGCATAGCGGGCCAGTTGGGCCGCCCTGCTGACGCGCGATCACGCCCCCACGTGGGCTGCTGGGCTAAATTGTGGCCGTTGGTTCTCCCTTTTTCTAAAACATTTTTAATTTAGTTTCTAAGGCAAACTCATAAATTCTATATAAATTTGTGTAGTTGATCAAAAATTGTAAAATGAATTTTGTTAGGTTCCTAAAATCATGATCTATCTGTCAGTATATCTTGTTCACATAGTTTCATAGTATTTTTAGGAGTTATCTAATTAAATTGAGATTCTTAATATTGTTAAGGTATAAACTTGTAGAAAATTTTATGATTAATCAGTGTAGTGTTATTTCTAGAAATTTCACAGTAGCTTCCTAATATTATGAGGTGCTCACTGTATTTTTTGTAGCTTTATAATAATTAATTTGCTATAGTAGCTAAATGAGCCATAGTTCAAATATATAAATTTAATCAATAAGAAGTCAAAACACCTTGGGATTGTAGGACTAAAGCATTTTTCCATAAACGAAACCTTACTTGACATGGATACGTAGCCTAGCATGTTAGTTATTAGAGCTATCTCGTTAGCTTGCGAGGCGTAATTGTATTTCTAAGAGTTTCAGTTGCCGTTGATTATTTACGTCTCTGCGTTGCATCCACGTATATCATAATAGGAACAACGATGGATCGTGGAGATGATCGGAGTAGCGGAAAGGATGGTGCCGATGGAATGCTAACTTTTGGTTATATCTTACCCAGGCATGCCCCGATGTATAACCTATATTATTCTGCACTTTAATTTATGCTTGTGCATTAAATTTTAAGGAGTTGAATGAAAACCACTTGCGTATATATATCCTTATTCTATGAGTCCTACTAGTATGTGAGAATTATGTAGATGGCTATGCTATAGGATTCGGTAGAAATCGAGTGATTACCTATCACTCACGAGAGATATGTAAGATATTATTGTTGTTATTATATTACCATCACATGAAATATATATGGATGATAATTAAAGACCGGGCGGAAAGATACTTTGGATTTGGACTTGGTTAGGCATTCGAGCAAGGCTCGGATTGCATTTGTTTTGCCTCTGTCGATTGAGGACCGTACATTGCTGTGGATGGTAGTCAGGCCACAGACTTATTATCCTTAGCATATACTTGCTTATGGAAACGGGAAGGCTCGTTACGCTCTTATCGCGGGTTCTGGCTCTTTCCGGACCGACTGATTGGAGACGAGGAAAGGTGGAGGTCTAGGCACCATACTGAGGCGGGGTCTTAAGTGTGGGGGCTTGGAGTCTAAGTTTGGACAGGACCTGGACCCTGTGATAGGAGTAGAATGGGTTGGTCTTGTTTGTGCCCAGGGTTCAAACAGGGTGTGTGTTTCGGGGTACCCAGCTAGGATACATTGATTCACGAATCGCCGTTTGTGCGAGACGATACCGACTTGGCTATAGTCTAGCATCGTAGTAAGAACTAAAATATAAAATATGATAAAATGGTTCTGATTGCTCACCAACTGCTTGAAAGTAGCATAGGAGCTTACATAGAATGGATGCTTAATTAACTAATGATGACTGCTAATAAAATTTAATATAAGAACGCACATTTAGTAATGCTTCCGCTGATGCAATAACCCACAAGTCAAATATGCCTTGCATATCCTTGGAGTCTTTTATTTTCCTTCTATCGAATAAGTCTTGCTGAGTACAATCGAGTACTCAGGGTTTTATTCCCCCCGTTGCAGGTGATCGGAGGATACATAGAATTAACTCTTGTGTGTGGAAACCTTCTGGTGGGTTCAGAGATGATTTTTTTCACGCTACGACTGTAGTGTTTATTTTAACCCTCACTAAAAGTTTTTTTAAAAAGATATAAAATCTGCTAGCATCTCTCGTATATAAATATCCACTATGTTAATACTCTACCATGTCATTAAATTAATCTTTGTTTCCTCTGTAACTCTGATAACATTGTTATATTCCGTTGTTATAATCAATTGAGGTAATATTCTGTTACTGTAATAAAGTGATGTAAGAAATGGTTTAAGAATGTTATAAGCTTTATTATCTCATTTATGATCCTGATGGAAAAAATATGGAATTTTAAGTTCTCCTTTGCGGTATGCTCGATGGAACATCACGATTTAGTGCACTCTTGGTTACTTAGTGTCTAACGGAAGACAAATACTTTTGGGAGGGTATTAGATTAGATGGTTCTACCACACTGATCATCGGGCCGTGCCGTGCTTGGGCCGGACCAAAATTGATTCGTGTCTGACCGTCGTGCCTCGGGCTATATGAACATTTATACTCACTGAGTAGAGGATTTGACCTGCAACTGTACATATATTTGATCGTATATAAATATATATTGAAAAACATAACACGAAGAGCGGAGAAGACAAACAGAGTACTCCACGAAAGAAAGGAGAAGACAAGAGAAGAGGTCGCACGGACGCAATCATAGGGATTCCCCGCTCGCTCTCCAATCGCAGGTGATGTGTGTGCGTGTGTTTTCTTTTAATGAGGAAAAGAATACAAGTACTACTACTACTTGTTTGTCTGACTGCTCGGTGGGTCCAAGGCATGCGGGACCCAGTTGGAAGTCACGTACTACTACACTGCTACACTCCCGTTCCGTGCCGTGATTAATCAGACTCGTGGTCGACAAGCAGGGCGATGACGCGCGCAGTGATGGTTAACTATTTTTCTATTTTTTTCCAGGGAAAATTTTAAAAGTGTGGTTGGCTCTTTTCTTTTCTTTTCTTTTGAAAACTTGGTTAGTTTTTTTTTGAGCAACTAAAAAAGCTTATTAGTTGGGTACTTGGGTTGGACTACAGCTGGGCACAGGCTGTTCCGGATGGACGGACGGCCTGCCGGCCTGCTTGCCTGTCCTGTTGAATCGAGGCATTCCTCCATTTCGACTTGAAACCCTATTATACTCGATCATCCGGTTGCGCGTTTCGAAGTGCTTTCTAATGCATAATGAATGCACAGTCAAAGTTGTACGGGTTGAGTGGGCCATTCTCCGGATTTGTATGTTTTTTTGGCTCAATTTTCATTTAAAAAACTGAGCCGGCAATTGTCTTTTTACTTTTTTTTTTGTCTAATAGAAATTTTGACAAAGCTTTTGCGGTTCTTTATATATATATATATATATATATATATATATATATATATATATATATGAGTTCGGGGGGAAAAAAAAAGAGCAGCAGCAGCGGGCTGGTCTTGAGCCGAGCAGCAGAAGCAGATGGCGGCTGGCAGCCGGGCGACCCGCAGCATTACAGTACAGCAAGCATGGGCTGCTGGGGTCGGGCGTCGGACCCGCTTTGCTAATTGCTCGTGCCGCTGAGTCCTGATTTCCGAAGATGATTTGATTTGACTTCAAACAGAACTCAACTTTTGCTTTTCAGACCATGTACTGCAAACAGCAACTTTAATCCGATTGAGTCCGTATGCAGTAGGAGGAGCAGCAGTTGCATTGCTGGCATGGCATGGGTCATTGGGCCCTCAAACCTCAAGCTACGCTACATAAAGCTACTAGGCTAGCTGGTGAACAGGTGAAGCTAAAGCAAAGGTTAAGAGCCTCCTTTTTCTTTTCTTTGCTTCGTCTTGCTCCCGGCCTGCCTGTCTGTCTGTCTGTCTCTGTCCTCTTCTCGGCTCGGCTGGCACTAATCATGGCGCTAATGACCGCTGCCCTGCCACCGCTATCTCTGCGCACCACACCCACAACGCTGAATCTCCGCCCGGAAATCTTGCTTTTGTTCAACCTTCATCATGCATTCGTTTGGTTCAGCAGATGTTTACTTGTGCTGCTGTACGTAGTAGTATGCTGTAGCACTCTTCTACACTACTGCAGTTCCGAGTTCTGCAGAGCAAAATCCATACTTTAGCCCCTCATCTCGGATTAATTAACTGCACCTGCTCGTAAAGTTTCGGTTTGTTTTTATCTACTCAAGACCACGCCATGGCCGGTCTCACTGCTCATCAGCTCTGGCCGGCCGTTTTCTCTGTTCTATACCCTGTCATCATCACATAATTACTCTATATGGCAGGGCAGCAAATAAAGCTAGCAAGGTCGTTACAAAAGGATGCGATCAGACGACCCGGAATTTTTAATCCCCTCGTCTTATTCATCAGTCAGACTGTCAGTCAGATGCAATGCAACAACAGATCCTCCACTGCGTGGAGTCACCCCAGGCCAGCCAGACCATGGGAAGGAATAGGGCTTTAATTTGACGACGCCAGCCATCCTGCGACAGGTAGTGTAATTAACAACAAACCAGCTGTTGCACTAGGCCGTATCCACTCCCTTGGCTGCTGCGAGCTGCGAAACCAACCAAGGCGCAATTTTGTAGCCCAAGTACCAAGGAGGACTTGCAGGCGGTGATGCATTTTCCAAATGCATAAATGTGTCATCAGATGAACTAATTAAACAACTGTCAGGCCTGTTTCCAGCTGAATATACGGGATGGGACTTGGGAGGCAGATTTGGGTAGCTACCTTCTCCAAAGCAACTCGTGAGTGCCTTCTCGGCAGAGTTGGAGGGCGGCCCCGTGGAGGTGAAATAATTAGGGCATGTTTGGATGATCTAAAACTAAAGTTTAGATGGACTAAAATTTAGTTGAGCTAAAGTTTATGTGGATCACTTTTAGTCAAATGGTGTTTGGATACATGGACTAAAAGTGAAGTAAAAGCAAAAAAACAAACAAACCCTACACATAGACTCATGGACACTTTTTAGTCACATTAGTCCACATTTGCCAACTAATGGACTAATTGCAAGTTGGAGTAGAAACTAAAGTTTAGTCCATTTTTAGTTCACATGTCTAGATACCTATATATATGGACTAAACTTTAGTTTGGAGTATCCAAATAGGCCCTTAGCGAGGCCTCTTGTGACTAGTGTCCTATGTCGTTAGGGGGCTAATAGCTTCTAGCATATAGCGTAAATGTTCATGTCGATGTGTTTCGTATCACAAACTAGTAAATTTAGTATAGCGTGTTAGTTCAGATGGTTTAACACTAAGAGATTTAGAGATGTATACTAGTTTAGATAATGATCCCTACGTCCAATGTGGATGTATTCATGTTCCTAGGCACCATAACCTCTGGTTTGCACTCAGAGTTAAAAACAGGAGCGAGATAGTTGAGAATGTCTAGGGATTATGAGACCCCATAAGAAAAAGTATAGGGCCCCCACATGTCAGTCAGACAGGATGAGGCTCTCCACTAATGTTGCTTCGCCCTCTCCTCCACTGCTGTTGTACGTCATGGGTGAGTGGCAGAAAGTTCAGACCCATCCCCCATCAAATCTGCTGACAGGGGAAGGGACTTGCCCTAGTGGTTTGCCCACGCCTAGGTTAGTGGAGCAATGCCGCCACATTAGCAAGCCGTCATCTTCCATTCCACACAGGACAACCATAGTGCAGGTCGTGGCGTAATCTCCGTTCATGTCTTAGCCTCAAACAATGGTTAACAAGTGGATCCCTCGTATTGAGACGTGGCATCTACACCTTGACCCCGTTGACCAACCAGTCAGACCCCTCAGCAGAGCTCCGGATGGTTGAGGCAATGGCTGGGGAGGAGCTACATGCAATCCAGTGATTGTGGCCGACCCACGCAAAAATAAAAATACAATGGTGAAAGCTAAATTTCCACCATATTTGCACCTCATATACATCACAAATCCTAGCGCCCACACGGCAAGTAAGCACACCCCCTTAGAGTTGCTCTAGCTCCTGGGGAATGGAGGTCGACATCACTAGTTGGACGCAGCCGTATTACGAGAGAGACTTTGATATCATCTGACATCCAATTCGTGAGCCTTTTTAAGATTTGACACTCGTATATCGATGACTTGTGGGTTAAATCTTGAAAGGCTCATGAATTCTCAATTTGTGAATTTTCTCACCGAGTGCATACACCCACGCACATTTTGTTGCGAGCTCCCCTATTCGCCGTACCTAGACTGCGGGTGACCTGGTCAGGCTTACGTGGAGAGAGAGATTCGCTCATAAGCGTGCGCCTCTGCTCGCTTCCAATTAAGGACGACAATGTCTTGGTTTCCTGATTCCTTATTATTCTAAGTTTCTAACCCTGCGCATACAGTTGTCATTGTTCAGTGATTATTCCATCCCAATCGCTGTCACGTGGATCCAGGAGAGGCCAGGTGTACAACCGAGCTAGCGCACACAACACTGACTGCCCGTGGATGAATATGGATGCCTGATGTTTAAAAGAATCTAGTTCTCCCATCTCAAGTTCATCTGATCCGGTCAACCGTGCATGCATTCGTGCCATGCTCTCTCCTGACCTTACTTTTCCTTTTACTGTAGCCTCTTAATCTTTATCTAAATTATCCGGACCCCCTTTATTTGACGCGCGCGTGTTAGTTCAGATACCGACGCGTGGGTTGTCTTTCTCCATCTTTTTTCTCATCTAGTCATCTACCCCAACTTTCCCTTCCCCCGCCGGCCTCGTCGCCGCCACCCAGATTGCCAGCAACCTCACCAGCCACCTCCTCGCCACAACCTCAATCTTCACTGACGTTGTGCTTGGTTGCCGCCACCGCATACCCTGCCCACCGGTTGTCCTCCATCACCCGACCGTCGGCATCCGCTGCCGCTGTGCCTCACCGCTCTCGAACCACCACTGCCTAAGCCTGTTTGCCCCACTGTTGGCGGCCGGTGGTGCCATTCCGCCCTGCACGCCTGCTACCCTCCCCTAACCGAGAGCCTTCACGAAGACGACGTCGTATGTTGGCACTGTTGCTAAAACACATGTGTGTAGAATAGTGATCGGAGAATTACCCTAGCATTATAAAAAGTAATGTAAGTACATTATTACATAAAAATATTTTTGCAGCAATATTTTCACCAATGGTTCATTAAAAATTATTTATGATAATATATCACCGCCGATTTCTGATGAAACTATTGGTGAAAATGATTCTCACCGTCGGTTCGTATCACGAACTTTTTGTAAAAATTAAGGAGGTTTTCACCAACGGTATAGGTTTACATCGGTCCCTATACTCTTCTTTATGTTAGATCACGAGAAGACATGTCTCTCCTTACCATTTCCTCCTCCTCCTCTTTCTCCTCTCTCTCTCTCTCCTCCCTTTATCCTAGAGCTCTATCGGTGTTTCGAGTTACCAACTAGTAAATTTCTAGTATTACGCGTCTGGCTCGGATGGTGTGTTTAGAGGACACGAGGTTTATACTGGTTCGGACAGAAAGTCCCAACGTCCAGTTCGTCGTTGCTGCTCGTGTTACTAGCACTGAAAGTTTGTAGTAGGGGTTACAAACAAGCGAGAGAGGGATATATCCCAAGTCTCTGATGTGCGTGTGCTCCTAAGGCGTGTTAGGGCATGTGTTTTGATGTCTACAGTCGTGTAGAGTGGTGAACCGCCGTCCCCTTTCCTGAGGCGTCCTGCTTCCCCTTTTATAGACGAAGGGAAAGAGCAGGTTACACAGAGAAAAAGAGGGAGAAGAGCCAAGGAGAGGAAGGCTTCCAGGACTGCCGGGCCTTTCTTCTCCTTTATGCGGGTCCCGCCGACACTGCCAATAGTGATAGGGACGGCTCCACGCCGGGCGCCTGTTCTCCGCTGATGCCACGCCCCGGCGTTGTTAGTGGGTCGTGACGTCCCATTCCGTCCCGGCGGGCGACGCGGTGAACCAGCGTGCTGGTCAGCGGCCATACAGGGAGTAGGCAGCATAGTGACCACGTGTCCGTCACTGTTGGTGATGTGAGTTCCCTAGAGTGACATGTCGTGGGCACGGGTCATGTTGAGATGTGCCCGCTCCTTGCACGATGCCAGAACTTTGACCTTGGTTTGTACTTTCTGGCCCATAGTGGTTGGCGGCAGTATGGGCTTCCGTCAGGAGCCATGCCTGAGGGGCCGGGCGAGACGGAGCCCCCGGCCCAGAGGTCGGGTGAGGCGGAGCCTGCCCCCAGAGGTCGGGTGTGGCGGAGCCCGCACACCTGAGGGTCGGTTGGAGCTGTAGTCGCGCTCTTGACTGTTCGGATTAATCAATGTTGACGACCATTAGCTCATCCTCTTTGGGTACCCTAGTATTGGTCCCCGACAAGCTCCTTCCCCCCCTCTCCCTCTTCACTCCCTCCCTCTGTCTCTCCGGACATGGTGGCTCGAACGGGGGTGCACCAGAGTGCAAGGGCACGGGGCTTGAGCAATAGCGGGCACGAGCAGGCCACAAGCGTTGATGGCCGCGACATATGGTGACCCATGTACTTTTTAAAACTTTTTAATAAATTTTCATTGCTGGTTTTTGACTTCAGCGATGATAAGCTGATCATCCTAACTTCCACCAACGAAGTGCGAAAACCGATAGTGATGGGGTTTACGAGAATAACACCTAAATTCACATCTAAATTGCTCAACACCGTTTACTATTAAAAATAATCTAAGGTCACCCACACCTAAGCTGCTATGAAAAAAATATCCAAAGTAACCATTTGAATTTGCATGTAAATTATCCATTCCATAAGTATCACAAATAATCTAAAATAACCAAACTACATGTAAACTACCTACATTTCTCATGATAAAATATTTCCCAACGTATTTTTAATGTATGCTTCTAAATTGTCCACGTTTGCAGTTGGCCCATTGTTAAGATATAGGAAACGTAACTCAAAGGTAATGCGTGATCCGTGTCACTAGTCACACGATCTATACATGTATGCATTAAACAATGATCATCCACTTCCATGTTAAAGGCATTGCTAAAAGCTAAGGTTTTATCAATGATTTAAAAATAGCTACAATGCACATGGGTTGCCATACAAGAGAGGAAACTATTATGAATCTGAATGAGCAAGTATATCTATATAAGTTTAAGATAAACATTTTATATTAGCGGTAGTTTGGCACGAGTATTGGTCCTTCTTGTACGAAAGAGGTGAGTCTCTAAGTTGTGCATATACAGATAGAGTTTTTGTGTATGCATTTATAGAAACGAGTGTTTGTACATATTTATGGCGGTATATGTGTCTATTACAATATAATTTTTGAAAAAAAGAACCACCGGCCAAAACTAGGTGGATCGTCGGATGCCTAATTTTTTTTATTTTTATTCTTATTCTTATTATAGGCAGTGTACAAAAATAGCCTCGAAGACACAGAGAATGCAGTAGGGGATCATCCAGCGTTGCAGTTCCAGCCCGTGCGAAGTGGCCCGGCAGCCCTCGTGCCTCTCAGATGGGCCCGGATTGTCGCTCGCCCACAGCGTTACTGGGCTGAGCTCATTCCGCCACATGTTTTGGGCTTCTTTAATTTGCATGGAGGCATGGGCTCTTAAATCTATTCTGCGCTTCTGTTCTCTCAACACAAAACTTGCTCAAGCTAAAAATAAAATTTTGCCCCAAAATCAAAAAAGAAAAGCAAAAAGTATGTGCTCCAGCCTCTACAGCAGAGCAAATGTCACCAAGCCGTCCATTCCTCACCCTTGCCTCAAGAAGTGCCATTCTTTGCAATTCCTAATATAATCATGATGCATCGACCTACAGTGAGTTCAAACACAGTGCTAATTAAATAAATCCAAAATTTAGATATACATATACTGCAGCGGTTCAACTTGAGGTTGGGAAAAGAATAATTTCTGATCAGTTGAGAATCCATATTACAATACATTTTGTTAGCAATATTATAAAATCTTTTCATATCAAAAGCAGAGTATTATCAAAGTGTATATGTATTAATGAATCTAATAAATGCAAATCCAGTGTTGCCAAACTACAAAAGTTTTAGATATTTGTAGTCAAAGGTAAAATAATTTCACTTATATATATGATAAATTTAAATGGGTTCATATTAATGATTGGAGGAAGTAGTAGGGACATAGACATAATATATATGGCTGTGTTTGATTAGCGCTAAATATACTACTTCAAACTGAAGGGCTTTATGTACGGTCCACCGGAGACCAGCAGAAAAAAAGGGCTTTTGCAATAAATATTAGACTAAATGGCAAGACCTCATATCAGGCCACATTAAGTACCCACTATATTTTACTTGTCATGCATGAAAGTTAGCTTGTTTTCGTTGCTAAATTAAAGAGCAATATCTATATACAGAGACCATCATAATTTTTACAGTTACCTTAAGTGGACCCCACTTTGACCAGGTGACACGAGGTTAGTGTTCCTGCAACTCATTTTCTTCTTCTTCTACATATAGGATGCCTCTGGAGCTCCTTGTCATGTCATCCAAACACAACCATCATGAGGATGCCTAGGCGTCCAAGGAGATCCGGCATCAGGTATATCGAGAACAACAACAGCCGAAGCATCTCATTTTCCAAGCGGCGTGATGGGCTCTTCAAGATGGCCGCTAACCTGTCCACCCTCACCGGCGCAAGAATCGCCATTGTACTGGAGGCTGAAAACGGGAAAATGTCCGGTTTCAGTGCTCCATCGTTCAGCCCCATCATGGATTCTTTCCTTTCAGAGGAGGAGGGTGGTGCCCCGGAGGGTCCTGACGAGCAAGAAAAGGACATGATCGCCAAGCTGCAAAAAGAGATAATGCAGCTAGAGGAGAGCAAGGTCATGCGGGAGCAGAGAGCCGTGGAGTCTCTGGCACGCGTCAAGGCGATTCAGGAGAGGTCCAGGATGGGTAAGCTTATCTATAGCAAGGTGGATGATCTTTGTGTTGATGAGCTCAATGAGCTGCTCCGTGGGCTTGCACGGATCGGTCAGGAAATTCGAGGCCTACTTGATCCTCCTCCTTGGGTTGAGATTGGCGGATCGTCGAGAGGTCCACCGCCTTTGCGGCTGTTCCCTCCGCCGCATTCTCAGGTACAAGAGCCACCGCGACGTTTGCCATGGGTTTCCTCACAATCACAACCATCCTTGTCGTCTTTAAGATCATCGTGCACTCTTCCGCAGTCGATGAGGCCACAGGTCTCTGTTATGAGTCCACCTGTGCAGCCATCATCTCTACAAGCCATATCGAGGATGCTGCTTCGGCACACTCAGTTGTCACAACGCCCAGCTTCCTTGATGGTGCGACCACAAGCACCTGTGATGATGCCCCTACCTAATGAAGCCCACCAGTACAACTATCAGAGCCTAGGGGTGGACATCACTGGTAACACCTCCGGACATTTCTCGCAAACTTCTATGCTATCTTCACTACCACCACCACCACCACCACTGCCCACATCAGCACTACAAATTCCTTCACAACGATCTGTAGAAGTTGGGATTCCTTTCGAAGCACTAAATTTTAATCCAGATGTGCAGTCAGAGAACCATGCAAATCCTCACTCAATCTTAGAAAATAATGACGAAGTTTCACATTTCTTTGGCGGCATTGGTGGGACCACACCCACTCACTCGTTTACAGGCAACGAGCAACCTTCACTTATTCCTTGTGGTGCTAGTGGAGGCCAACATGCTCCTGGTTGTCACAACGTTCCCTGTCCTTCTGGCTCGAATGGAGAAACTTATGAGTGGCTCAGCAAGACCTTATTAGAGTCTTCTTCCGAAGGAGGAAGTTCTAGTGATGATGATGGTGCTGGAGGTCTTGGTAATATGGATTGGTTTGGTGATGATAATTGATGCATGAGTTTTAATTGTTCTGTGTTTCAAAGTAGTCTGAGTTATCTAGATGATGATGTCATTAGGGAAATAAATGTACTGGTTTACACCATAAGCCTAATTAAGTCTAGCATATTTATTGCTGTCATTAGGGAATTAAAGAAGTTTTATGTGTATGGGTATGTTGGGGGTCCAACTCCTTATAAGTTTGGCTATTGCATATCCATGGAATATTTTTTATATTGTATTATAAATGTAATAGTTTTGTAACACCTCGGAAATACGTTTTATGTGTTGGAAAGCATAAAATGGTAAATAGTTAAATAGGAGCCTTAATGAGTGGCAAAAAAGAGTTTATATCCATCGCTCGATCAGATGGACAATCAGGGACCATAGATTTGTAGATCTTGTTGAATGTTTTCCGTTTGACTGCTCATACACGTTGTTTGGAGTTTGGATCACGAAGTTAAGGTTGCTACAAGTCTTTGGTGAAGAAAAGGGTGAGCTAACACTCGAACAGTACACGTGCATGAAAAGTAAGTCCGGTTCTCTTTCCATTTTCCCCCTTGCCGTGCCTTTTCTTTTTGCCCAATCCTGCACGACCTGCCCAATCAACAGCCGTGAGAGAAGGAAAGAGGAGGGGAGGGCCTAGGTGCCGCCGTTGTCATCGCCACCGTCCGTGGTGCCTGCTGTTCCTCCTGCAAAACCGGTAGTACATAAGCAAAAAAAAAAAAAAAAAAAGAGAATAGCAGGCAGCAGTAGTTAAGTAGTAGTTGTAGGAGTATTGAGTAGTAGTAGTAGTTGTTGTAGGAGTAGTTGTAGGCAGCCCGAAGGGCCAAGTCCTTTGGCCGTTTCAAATCGACCCTAAAGGGCTGTCCGGAGCATAGAAGAGTAGCCAGAAAAGAGCAGCAGTATATAAGCTAAAGGTGTATAGCACTAGAGAAGCCATGTGCTCAAATTCAAAATTGGAGATAAGAGCAATAGGAGTAGGAGTATGGAGTAGGAGAGAGTATATATAGCAGCCAGCACAGGCAGCAGTTCATCAAATTTGTATCACAGACAGCCATAGAAGAGAGAATAGAGTAGACAAGTAGCATATATTTCGTCAAATTTATCCCAATTTACCTCAAATTCATCACAAATTTATCCCAATAGATCTCAAATTGATCACGATTTAGTCAAATTCATCTGAAAGTGGAAATCTCTCAATAAATCATTCAGACAGCAGCAAGTGCTCAGTTGAATATGAAATTGGCATCATAGGCAGTGGCATTGCTATAGTTAAAAAAATTGCATCACAGGCAGCAGTTCATCAAATTGGGCGAATTTTTTTTGCATCACAGGCATTGCTCAATTTGCATCACAGGCATCACACAGTAACAAGAACATCACAGGAAGTGTACCTGTAACATCCTAAATTTAGCATGATTTTGGAAATAGGAGAAATGACTTAATTATGCATTTTTGTGAGCATTTCAATTTAGGAAAATAATAATTTTTTTAAAATAAAATCAAATATAGGTTTACAATCATGTATGTGCATTCATGCTGCTGCATATTGTTTTGTATTGTGTGATCTGAAATCAAATTTCAAAATGATTTGAATCTGTATTTCAAAACTTGTTTAGAAATTGGTTTAGAAAATGGAAAAGGAATTTCTTTCTCCTCCTTTGCTTCCGGCCCGCTGGCTCAGTCCCGCCGGCCCAGCCGCCCCGCTCCCTTGCTTTTTCCGAGCGGCCTGCCTCTCATTTCTTCCCTGTGTGGCCTGTTTCTCCCGCACGGCCCAGCAAGCAGGCGACCCAGTTGTGCAGACGCCCGCGTACTCCTCTCCTCCCTCTCGCTGACCGCCTTGGCTCACCTGGCATCAGCCCGTCTTCCTCCTCGTGCCGTATCCGGGACGGACTCCGCCGCCGCCGTTCGACTCCGCGCTGGCTACACGTGCTCCGTGCCTTGTGCCGCAAGCCTCCTTGCCTCTTAAATAGCCGCCCGGGGTGCCATGCCTCTTTCCCTGAACCCTAGTTGAAGCCGTCGTGCCCTAGAGTACCTTCACCGAGCCACAGCTATAGCCCTAAGCGCCGCCGTCAATCATCCCAAGTCGGCCATCGTCGTCACGCCTTCTCCCTATGCGAAAAGCTTTTTGGTGAGTTCGCGATCATCTCCTCTCGCTCCCCGTATTTCTCTTGAGTCTAACCGTGGCCTAAATCGTCGGGTTTGTGAACTCCGGTGAGCTCATCCATGGCGCCGCCGCAGACACCTCGCCGCCGGCCCTGCTTCGGCCAGCTAGTCTTCTCTCTCCCCTCGGGTCTGATCTCAGCCGCCCACATCTAATCCAACGGCCCATATCAAAGGATACCCCTTCGGCTAGAACAATTGCTAAAGAGCCCCTGCCCTTTTATAGATTCTAACCCGCGGTCCAAAGCGTAATCGCTGATTACGTTTTCTTCTTTAGAAAACGTAGTTTCTTCGGTTTAGATCCAAAATACGTTTTCACCTATTTATAGTTTTGCCACTAGTTTTCTTTAGGCCATATCTTCTCCTTTTTAACTCCGATTTGACCCGTTCAACTTGCGTTAGGTTCGTAATTTCATAATCTACATGTTCATACTACTGTTAAATATGATTTCAACTTTTAAAATTCAAGGTTAGATTTAATCTATTATTTTATTAAAGGAAATCTTGTTTAATTCATATCTTCTACGTTTTAGCCCCGTTTTGACCCGTTTAAGTTGCGTTGGATTCGTAATGACGTAATCTATGCGTTAGTAATAATTATTACTCTGTTATTTACTCTAGAATTTTAGGGTTTAAGCTCTAACTTGAATAATAATTATGCAACTGGATTTTATAAATAAAACATGATTTGTTTTACTTTAATTTTATAATTCAAATCTAAATTTGACTTAATTCAATTTATATAAGCTTTTATATAGTTAAAACACATGAATCTTATAGTTTTATATTTTCTCTTATGAGTAGATCTTTTGGTAACCGTTTCTTTCAAACCGTAGCTCCGATTAGCGTACCCCTCGCGTCTGTGTGTTTGTAGTGATGCGTAGAATCATGTTTCAAACTCTTTTACTTATTTTTCTATGATTGGTGTGCTGTTCTAATCTAGATCTATTGTTTGCTTCGTGTATGATTGCATGGATGCTTGTGTGGTGCTTTATGATCTTGTCTAGTCGGTGAGTTATATGTGGTGAATCAAGAAGCAGATCTTTGAAGTTTTGGACTTGAAGAATGATATAAGTTTAAGGCAAGTATAGCATGGGATCTTCCTTGTCCTATACACCTTTAATCATTTAATTCATACTGCATGTGTCTACCTTGACTGCCACTAAGGATTTCCTAGTACTTTGTTACCTTGTACCTTGATAGCTTTGGGTTATTGCATTGGGTAGTATGATGGAGCACACGCCGGTAGTGGACGGCGGCAACGCTAGGGTTCGGCGACGGAGATGGGTCTAGGGAAGACGCGGTGGAGCAGACCAGGGCAGATCTCCTCGACGTGGGGGCTCACAGCGCGGGCACCCATGCCGAGGGGGGGCACGGAGATGAAGGCCGCGCGGTGGATCTAGGGTTCGCGGCACCTCGGCGGATGGCACGGTGGAGCTCTTAGGGCTAGGGCTATGGCAGAGCTCTGGGCTCTCAGTGGCGGGGGTGAGTAACGAAGCGCGTGAGGTTAGGGGCGGGGGCGGAGGAGGTCAGCGACGACGATTGTGGCGGCGGCGGAAAAATTGGGAAGCCCTTCGGGATCGATTTGAGACGGCCGAAGGACTTAGAAAAATTTGGGGGAGAGGAGCGGTATATATAGGCAGCCATTAACCGAGGCGGGCGGCTTAGGGTACCCGCCTCGGTTAAGATTTTGCACTTTTTTACATTTCATGAAATGCCTCGGTTATTTTTGTTTTACAACGTTTTAAAATAGAAATTTAATTTGTAATGCTTTTTAAAATTCATAGGAGTAGTAGTGTAGGAGTAATAGCATAGTGGTAGAAGTGTAGGAAGTGGTAGTAGTGTAGGAGTAGTAGTAGAGTTGTAGGAGTGGTAGTAGTAGTAGTAGAGTAGTAGTGTTGTTGGAGTATTGGGAGTAGTAGTAGAGTTGTATGAGTAGTAGTAGTGTTGTAGGAGTAGTAGGAGAGTTGTTGTAGTAGTAGTAGTAGTAGTAGTAGTAGTAGTAGTAGTAGTAGTAGTAGTAGTAGTAGTAGTAGTAGTAGTAGTAGTAGTAGTAGTAGTAGTAGTAGTAGTAGTAGTAGTAGAAGTAGTAGGAGTAGGAGTAGGAGTAGTAGTAGAGTTGTAGCAGCAGTAGTAGTAGTGTTGTAGGAGTAGTAGTAGTAGTGTTGTAGGAGTAGTAGGAGAGTAGGACTTGTTAATGAAATACTTGTTTCATTCCTTTCAACCAATATCAAATTATTTTTAAAAATCAAACACTTAACACGTACATATTACGATCTCCCACGGTCATATATATATGGTTCCATTACAATAATAATTAGTTACATAAAAGTTCTCGTTAATCAATAAGTGACTACATTATTACATATATGTGTGGCATACATATCATTTTGCTGCAAGTGCTCCCACGACGGTCTTCTTCTCACTGTCGGGGCGGAACCAGGGCATCATCTTGGTCTTGTAGATGCGGGTCTCAAACAACTTGATATTCCGTGGATGATCCGTAAAGAGCGAGAGCTCTGCGTAGTTTTTGTATTCTTTCGGGCTCTGGACTCCATCAGCTCCCACAATCCTCAGGTTTCCTGACACAACCACATGCTTTTTGCTTTCCTTGGGCAACCCATAGTAGGCTACTTGCACGCAGTGGCTTGCTAGTACCCACTGATCATCTTTATAGCCGACACTTTGGAGCTCCACGGTGGTTAGCCCATAGTCATCCACGACAACCCCCTTTGGTTTGACCCACTGGCACCGGAAGATAGGTAACTGTAGGTCAGCCATAGTCAGGTTCCCATATCTCTTCAATCTGCCCAAAGTATGTCCTGGTCTGCCCCGTTGACTCGTCGATGCCCTCATATCGAACACCACTGTTCTGTGCCGCGCTCTTCTTGTCCTTCTCCTTTGTGTGGAACCTGTATCCATTGATCTCATACCCTTGCCACATGGTGATTTGAGTGGATGGGCTGGATGCAAGCCTCGCTTCATTGGACTCTCCATGGGGTATGTCCTACAGCTCTTTGATCCACGCCGTGAAACTGATCTTGTGCTATTTCTAGACCCATGCCTCCATGCGCTATCCATCATGAGCAGCGTAGATCTCCTCTAGGTGCTTGTCAACATATGGTTCCATAACCACTAGCTGATTGAGGATGCGGTGACGAGCTTCTTGCACCATTTCATACTGTACATCGGTGCGTACTTTCCTCCCCGTGCAACCCATTCCCGAGGTTCTACCTTCGTGCTGAGCGAGGGACAGGACAATCAGCCTTCAACCCCGGATGTACCTGGTGCAGCAGTTAACAACATCCTCTGTTGTGTATGCCTCGATCATAGAGCCCTCTGGGTAGACACGTTTAAGGATGTATTTGTTCAGGGTTGACATGAACCGCTTGTACGCTCACATTTAGTGTAGGTACACGGGCCCTAGTTCCTGTATTTGATCAACCATGTGCATCATCAGGTGTGGCATAATATCGAAGAAAAACGGCGGGAAGCACATCTCGAGCTGGCAAAGAGTCTCTGTGATGAACTATTTCAGGCCAGGCAGCTCAGCTTCATCGATGACCTTCTGTGTGATGCAGTTGAAGAAGTAGGACATGCGTGTAATGACCATCTTCACGTACTCTAGACCGATAGCCCTGATCACAATTGGAAGGAACACCGTGAGCATGATGTGGCAGTCATGTGCGTTGAAGCTGGTTAGTGTGAGGTCCTTCATCGAGACCAGGCTCTTGATATTGGAAGAGAAACCGGTTGGCACCTTGACACCCTTAAGCCACTAGCACACGGTCCTCTTCTCATCTCTCATCAGGTTGTAGCTCGCGCCCGGAAGGTTGACTTTCCCGCTCTACGTCGCCGTTGTCCGGGTGAATTTCGGTCCTGATGTCCTGGTTGACAAGATCTATCCATGACTTCAGAACATCCTTCGTCTTAGTCTTGATGTCTAGGAGTACACCAGTGGTGCTTTCGAAGACATTCTTCTTGAGGTGCATGTAGTTGATGGCATGGGGCATATCTAGCTCCTTCCAGTTTGACTGGTACTTGAAGAAACATGACTGCTTCTTGAAAGGAACGAGGGCGATAGGTGTTTCCTCCATCCTATCCCGCTTCCTCTTCTTCCTTGTCGTGGTTCCATCTTCCTCTTTCTTCTTCTTCCCGAACTCAACGTCTATGCCCTTCACCATGTCATACACCTTTTGCCCGTACCTCGTCCTTTTCGGCTCATCAGTTTCAGGCTCATCCTGGTTGTTGAAGTACTTATTCATCGTAGCTGCCCGGTACCTGTGCTTTTTGATGAGGAATTGCCTATGCCTCATGTACACCATCTTCTTGGATGGACTAAGGTAAGTGTAGCAGGTATCGTCAATGCAAACTACGCAACCCGACTTACCTTTGATCTGCCCCGACAGTGAAAAAAACCAGGGTAATCAGTGATGGTGACTGTTGGTATTTATTAACTTGTCACTCTTTAAATAGCCACCTAATGTTGTTGACATTTCTTAGCATCACTTTTACTAAGTTGTCATCCCTAGCGATGATGCCAGAAATGCTTGTTGGTACTACCTAGAATCACTACTATAATGATACTAAGAAGTATTTCTAATATTTTATTTTACTAGAAACAATATAAATATGAAGGGATCTCTAAGCGCACAGATAATATACCATTGTAGCAGTTTACCTGGGAGTATTCCAGGTATTGTTATTTATATTTTTACCACTGGGAAGGATGGGCAGTTGGAATATATTGATAACTTATACATATGATGGAGAAATAAACCATAACCAAACTTCTACTCATAACAAGGGTAAGTCAAGAGATAAATATGATAAGCAATGATAAATGATAAATGATAAATGATCACTTAGAGTACTCCTTTCTATGGTATTAGCACTAATCCATGATTAACGGAGGCGGTTGTTTTGCCCGCCTTCGTAAATTGAAATAAAATAATAAAAAAGCCGAGCCCAATGCCAGCCCATATGGGCCCGACGTCGAGCCTGGCCTCATTGCCGCTGTCCTAGATCTGCCACCACTAGAGCACCTAGAGGAGTGCCGGATCTAGTGGAGGCCCTACATCTGCACCTAGAGGCGCCCACCACGTCCCTCCACCAGATCTGCCACGGAACGAGGCCGCCACCTCTAGATCCGCCACGGATCGAGCCTGCCGCCGTAGGATCCACCATAGATCAAGGCCACCGCCGCTAGATCCACCACGGATTGAGCCTGCCGCCGTGCCCCTCCACCAGATCAAGCCCACGCGTGCTGCCACCACCGAGGTCGCACCGCCACCACCGAGCCCGTGCCGTGGTCTCGGGCTCCCTGGCACCATTCAGCGCCACGCCGAAGGGCTACATGGCCCCGCCCCGCTGCCCTCGTGAGCCACCGCCGGGGCACGAGCACCTCCTACCATCGTAGGAGTGGTGCAGCTCTAGTGGAGAGAGGGAGGCTTGGGGAGGGAATGCCCGCTTCCATTAATCGTAGGCATTAATTAAGGCGGTTGAATTTTGTGAATGCCTCCTTTAATAAAAGGGCACCGTCTTGCAAAATCATTTGTGTAGTAGTGTAGCTTGGCTAGGTAGAATATTAGAGGAATAATTCCTAAGTCATTCTTAATTACAAGTCAAAGCATACATTGATTGGTGTAATTACACTTAGTAGTCATGGCTAAGAGCAACTTCATATCTACAAATAAGGGATATTACTAAGGAAGATTAAGAATAGAGCTTGTCTTCCTTCGTAACTAGATCATACTTGAACTTTATTCGGGGAGTGGACTACAAAGGACTCAACAGGAGTGTCACATCTGCGATCTACCATATGGCCCCGAATATAGGATGCATCCGCAGGTAAACAACGTATAAGCATCACACTTACACAATGTCGACCACTCACCCTGGTACCTTGGAGCGAGCGCTATACGAACTTATGCTTGAACATGATGATAATCTAACTATACTAAGCATATAATCAAAGTAGATGATGAACATGATAACTGGGAACATGAATAATATTAAGAAAAATGTCAAATCATTTGTAGCAAACGTATGAATAATGAAAGATACAAAAAAGGATACAAGGGGCTATACCATGCCACGCTCTTGACAAGATCTGGAATCCAAGCGAAGCTTGCCTTCCTCTAGACCTAGCGTAGCTAGTTATGCCCTAGAATATGGTGGAGCTCTAAGGATGATTAGGAATTCTGTCTTCTCAAATGACTTATCCAATGCCTGAGGGAGGGGCCTAGGGGCTGGTATATATAGGCCGTAGCATCAATTCTGAGCCCTTGAATCAAACCGACTTGAAAGAACGACGTAGATGCAAACCCTAAGGCGGTAGAGAACTGACATTTGAAGGAGGAGGCTGACAGTGGGACCCATAAGTCGGCCGGCTTGTAGGTGGGGCAGGTCGGCCCCACCCTATAGTGTCTCGCAGTCTTCTTCGGTGGTTTGGCTTCTAGTGTCCTCTGGAACTTTCTAGAGTTGTTTTCGCTACGAATAAGCGCGATTACTTCTAACATCTAGGTCCACCTTTATAGTTTTCTAGATAAACCCTGTTGAAAACATAGATTCAACAAAACTCATAGAATTTGTTAGTTTGAACCCCTAAATCTATGTTGGTGATTATTTTCATGCCCTTATTCAAGTTCTATTGATGGTTTATAATGTTTATTAACTACCGTCAACAAACTCCCCCAAGCTTAACCTTTGCTCATCCTTGAGCAATGTTAAACTCAACAAATGGATCAGAAGTTTTAAGATTTTTGAAAACATCGTAGCAACTCCTTAAAAGTACACATGCGGTCAAACAAAAATTCTCCTCTGGATTAGAACAAACTATTCTGACTTTCAAACTTACCCATATTACCTTCAATCATGGGGCTTCTTAGCCCTTCACTTGGGTCTTGAGCAATTGAAAGACAGAACGATTAAGTCAAGCACTATGTCTCAAGTTCTATGTTCAACCATTATTCCAGAGTTTTTATAAGTTTTCAAAATAAGACTCAGAGCTTCCTTTGTATGATACTCTTAAGTCTCTCAATATATGTGGTATTTGTGGATCTTCACCAAGGCAATAGTGATGTTATGGCTTTCTCTTCCTACAACTAAGGCTTATGTGGAGCTCATAGGAGTGGAAAAAGCATGAAAGACCATACTCGCAATACTCATATTGTAAAGTCAAACCTCGGATGCAAAGAGAGTTGAGTCATACAATCAAATCAAGATGTGCATGTGTATGGATGTATGGTAGATATATATATGGTGTCTAACCTAATTCTACTATGCTCCTTGAAAACATATCCCTCTTTTGAAACTTGGAAACATTTGCATGGAAACATGGACTATCTTATTCATCTTTTTTTTTCAGGCGGGCATCTAAATACCCATTGTTTTAGATATCTCAGACACTTGTCCATTTTTTCCAACTCTTTCCTTTTTTTCATGAATAACTTTTGCATAGCCCAATCTTCTTTTCTGCAGCAAAACTTTTGAGAGATAGCAATAAGAACTTGGAGCATTTATTTGATGGATATCTTATCGAGCATATTTTTGGTGTTTTCTCCTAGTGTAGGAGTAAAACATTTTTAGGTGGATCTAGATGGAATGGCATGTTTTTGCGCCTACCCCCAGTGTAGGAGTAGTGCATATGTGGGTGGTGTGTACGTGATCTTGATTTTAAGATCATGACAAACCTATCATAAGGGTCAACAAAGCTTGACTAAACTCAATGCAAAACAAGTAGCATATATGAGTGGAAGTTTTTCTAGCCTAAGTATCATATATGGCTCTGGTAGTGTTTACACTAGAATTTGGAAGAAGGATTTTAGAGGCTCGAAAGCCCCCAAAACCACATCAGCAAGGAATCAATTGCGTGTAGATTGAAAACAGTTGATTCGGATACAATACTAGAATCGGCTTTCTTCAGATAGCGCCAACGAACAACCACAGAAGCTATGATCGGCGCTGGGACGAGGCATGCTGGACTCTACAAAAAGGGAAAGATTAGAGTCCACGTTATCTTAAATTAGGAATGTTTTCATTTTTATGCCAAAGATTGTAACAAATCGTGCTCGAGTAGGATTCATGTCTAGACTCCAGGTATAAATATTAAACCCTGGCTATTGTAAGAGGCAACCAATCAATCAAATACAAGTCAATTTACTTTTTTTGGCTCCGGCCACCCCTTAGGAGTAGGAGTAGAGTAGATCTCGGTGAGTTCTTCAGCAAGTACGACTGCATCGATCCGGTCGACCTCCACTGCTTGTCTGTAAGTACCGTCATGGTTTATACCTCTATTTGTATGGCTACATCGATCCGGTCGATCCCCACTGTGACTCTGGTATAGGCTAGTTATCGACTCTCGCCTAGTTCAAGTATGGCCTGTGTGATTTTGCCTCACACCCCACTGCTTGAACTAGATCGAGGTCAAGTTATCGGCTTCACCTTTGAATGGCAGTCTTTGGTAGATTCATTAAGTTACCGATATTGCTTATTGCTTTCATTGTTTATCTAATTACAGCAATATCACTCTGCCCGATTAAGATTGATCTAGATCGGCCTTATATCTTATTTAACCCATCATTTGCTAATCTAAAATTGATCTAATCTACATCTTAAACGATGAGTTATGTTTTTATCGGCCGTTTTATATCAATCTTAATCGTGCATAATGTGCGGTTAAGGCATGTTCGATCTTGAGTAGATCTATTGGTTAGCGAGAACCGTTCCATGGCCCGTTATCATGGCCTGTGGGATTATGCCTCTCACCCCACTGTTAGCACCATGGAGTGGGGATCGTTAGTTGATAGATCCATTCCTGAGAAGGCATGACCTTAACTGTACGCTATGCCTGAATCGACTGTTTAGCCGATATCGAGTGCTCTCACGAATAGATCACATTACGAGACCATTGAAGTAGAGATAAGTTGAAAGACATGTTAGCCCCATGATCTTGTTATTGTATTACGGCCTGCATGATTCTACCTCATGCCCCACTGATATTAGTAATGAGTTAGGGTCATCGAGTCTATTGTTGTTTCTACGGCCTGCATGATTCTGCCTCATGCCCAACTAGTCATAGCAATAGATGAGATCTAACATGTTCATTAGATTTATCTTTATTAGATGGTTGAGTGGTGTTGAATTGTTTCCTTACATAAACAGGAGTTTGATTACTTGTAATCATTGGCTCAGCATAAACCGACCATCATCGATATCTTATTGCCATTGATTAATATTTGCTTAAATGATATTTATTCTGAATGATAACCGATTCTTCTTACACAACCCCATAAGCTTTAACTGATTTATTCTTACGAATATGCTGGAATCGACTATTTAGTCGATCTCCTCTCATATCGGCTCTCAGAGCCGCACATTTAGGACTGTCTGGCAATACCGGCATGTTTCGCCCTTAATTACTGATAAACTTTCTCTCCTTGTCAATTACCGAGTCAAATTGACTGGCACGTCTCGGGAGGATTGCGCAGGATTGACCACCCTTGCGCTGAAGCTAGGCGGATCTACTCCCTCGAGCGGACCCTTTTGGCTTGCTGCGTGTGTCCTCGGCACGGGACGAAATTTTATGTCGACAGGTAGAAATTCAAGCTTTGTCATACAGGAACTCATCATGTAGCATTTTTATGTTTTTTTTAAAAGATAAATCTCTAGAACTTTAGTATCACTTAGAACAAGATAAACAACAGCTCAAACCTTCTCATATCATATCCGTCAATTACCTAGACTTAGATCAAGCATATGCTACCCACGAGTTTCAAGTTTAGAGTAAATTCTTATATCAAAACAGTCTTATCCAAAACTCAGAAAAATTCAAGGCTAAAAACTAGGTACTTGAAAGGAATTACAACATAGCAACTATTTATCATTTCCATGTTAGGAGATTATCCTTCAGAGTTCTTTTATTTATTCAGCTCTTAAGAATCAAACCTAAAGAAATCTAGACACACTGTTTATTTTGTTTTTATTTTTAAGATCACACCTTACGAATATAATTTTTATTTTGTTTTTAGTTATGCATCTTTTTTTTATAAAGCAAACTTAAGAATAACAAGAGGAAAAGTAATACTTATCTAGATACATGGGTATGCCCTTCCCCTAAGCTAGATGTTGTCGTGGTCGAATGTTGAAGTTGAGTGATCCTTCTCAGAGCAATTTTTACCAGCAGATGTTCTTCTTCGTCCATGGGTGGAGTGAGATAAAGTCGACCAGGTGAACTTGCTCTTGATCATGTACATTATCCTACAAAATGTCAACAAGAACACCAAAACTCGTGGAACGGATTAGGATAAAAGATTAGGGTCTGTCGTCCGGAGATTAGTTGTTCTTGGAATTGAAAATATTTTTAGAGTGACAGAATTATAGCAGGATGTCTATCTAATATTTTTTTGGATTTTTTGAATATGATGTATGCATGGTATTTTTATTTTTATGCCACAACAGTTAATATTCTCACAGGTTTTTACACACTATAAAGAGATTCACATGGTGCTTAAGGTTTTATAATGCAATGATAAGATTTTTATTTTCTTTTCTAAGTGCAAAGCAAATGTATAAAAGTAAATATGCTGAAGTAAAAATAATTCATGCAAAGCAAAAAAGTAAATATGGATAACTACCAAATTTATATCCTGGCGAGGGTTCGGATTTTTAAGTCCTCCGGACAGGACTTTTCTCCTAACTTGTTTCTTCTTTGGGTGCATCTGTCGGTCCCGGATATAGAGACCTTGATGGTTGCTCCTCTTGTGATGGTGACTCTGATGATGCCACCTTTTCCTTCCACACCAACTTGGTTTATGGATTTGATTTGGGTGGAGTGGGTTCATCTTTCATAGGTTCTTTATCTTCTTCATTCTTATTCTTTAGGGATAGATTCCTTCGACATTGAGATGCTCGGCGTCTCCTCTTAGAGCGGGTCTTCTTTGGTTGTTCATAAGCGGTATAACTGTTCAAATAGCAGCGTACCTTTTCTCCTAGGAATTGGAAGTGGACTTGTCCAGATCTGACATAGATGATCGTGTTGGTTGTGTTGAGGAACGATCTTCCGAGGATGATAGGTACGTCTTCTTCTTCTTCTTCTTCTTCTTCTTCTTCTTCTTCTTCTTCTTCTTCTTCTTCTTCTTCTCCCATGTCAAGGACCATGAAGTTGGTAGGGACATAGTGATCTTGTATTCTTACCATGATATCTTTTGCTATTCCCTCCGGAAATTAGATTGCTTGATCCACCATCTGCAATTGCATATATGTAGGGAATAATGGTTCATCACCAAATAAATATTCATATGCTACCTTGGACATTATGTTGACACCCGATCCGATGTCGCAGAAGGTTTTGTGAAAAATTCTCTATCCTATGGTACATTTGATCATGGGCACTCCTAGATCGTCCTTCTTGGCAAGGAATGGTGAAGCGAGGAGGTGGTCGTACATGGATCGAAGTGTGTTGATCATGTTGACTGATTCTTCTTGTGGCTGCCTGGCCTTGTTCTTCCTTCTTCACCTGTTCTTCTTCTTGGTTACTATTGTCTCTTCGGGCAGGTACGACGTTTGTGGATGACTAGGAGATTGCAAGATATAATTCTTGAAAGTAAATTTCTCCTTCTTGTCCTTGATTGTGAAACAGATCTTGGCACTGTCCACGTAGATGATGGATTTTGCGGTGCTCAAGAAGGGTCGGCCCAAGATAATGGGTGCCCTTATATCTCCACCTGTTTCCAAAACCACAAAATCTGCAGGTACATAGGACTGTCCCACTCGAACAATGGCATCTTCAAGAACTCCCTTGGGGTAGCAGAGTGATGGATCTGCAAGCTACATACACATATTTGTGTACAACAAAGTATCTCCATTAATTTTATCATAGATTACCTTTAGCATGATGTTGACACTTGCTCCGAAGTCACAAACAGCTTCTTGGAAAATGTGAGGTCCAGTGGCTATGGGGATGATAGGTCTTTCTGAATCACCTTTTCTTTTTAGGCAAGGAATAGTCTATCCACCTTCCCATTGATGGTTGTATGCAGTAGTACGTTGCATTGTGAATATCGACAAGATTTGCATTTTCTAAATCTTCCGGTTGCCCCAGAATCTTATCTTTATCGGTCGGAGGAACAACGACCGCCAGTTGAGTTATATGTGATTCTATTATTTTATTAAAGCTATGCTGGTTTTTAATGGCAGAGGAGAAGATATCCACTCTATTATGTATGTTTTCTAAAATTTTATTATTGGAAGCTAATTTTCTATATAAGCCATCCATAATTTTAGCTTGGCCAAAAATTAACTCTCTCAAGGGTAGTTGATTATTAAAATTATTAAAATTATTACCTTGATAGTTACCTTGGTAGTTGAGCCTTTGTTGCTGATTCTAACCTTGATTCTGTTGAGGACGATAATTGCTGTTGTAGATGAAGTTCACATCCTCGTGGGTTTCAGGACAGTTATTCCCTGAATGCCCAGTGTTGTCACATTCTTCACCTGTCATGCAGGAATCATGAATGTGCATGACTTCTTGCTTCTCATTAGCTCGGTCTTTAAGCTTTTTCATGAGCAGGTCCATCTTAGTAGACAACATATCTACCTCCTTGAGTTGATGCATACCTCCACCTCTCTTGTAGGTCTAAAGACGTTCTTCATTCCAACCTTGGTTGGAGACCATCTTCTCCACAAGAGCTGTTGCTTGTGCAATTGTAAGTGACAAGAATGCACCTCCAGCAGCGGCATCCATATTCTCATGGGTGCTGTTTATCAACCCTTGGTAGAAAGTCTGCATGAGTAGCCAATCCTCCATCCCATGACGAGGACATTTTGATATGTAATCTTGGAAGCATTCCCATGCCTCTGGGATAGATTCATCATGTTGCCGCTGAAAATTTGAGATTCTCCCACGCAGAGCATTGGTCTTGCCTATGGGGAAGAACTTTGCTAGGAAGGCAGTGGAGCAGTTATCCCATGCAGTGTTTCTATCTTTATTGACATAGAACCATTGTTTTGCCTTCCCTAAAAGTGAAAATGGAAAGAGGCTAAGTAATATGGCGTCTCTAGTAACTCCTTTGATGGTGAAAGTGCTGCAGATCTCTAGGAAATGTTGGAGATGAGCACTTGCACCTTCATGTGCCTTTCCACAAAACTAGCTAGCTTGCACCATGTTGATGAGAGTTGGCTTGAGCTCAAAAACATTGTCTCCAATGTTGATCGCCAGTCCAGTATGGATGTTGGCCGTAGTTGGAGCAGATAATTCATGGAGAGTCTTGTTGGCCATGGCTTCAAAAACTGGTGTTAAGCTTCGCCTTGTCTGGTTGTCCTCTGATTCTAAAGCTAGAACTTTCTTGAGTTTAGCTCTAGTTCTCCTAATTAATGCTTCTGGATCTTTAATGTAGTTTGTTGGAAGGTCAAAACCAGTCATACATTACCCTACATAAGATATAAAAGTAGACAGAACAAGGGTAAGCCTGTTTGAGCATAGGTTAATGGTTTTCCTCGATCACACCAATAAGTATAAGTTTATCAATATTCCTTTTTGCCTAGCTACCTTCCCCGGCAACGGCGCTAGAAATGCTTGGTGGTATTTATTAACTTGTTACTTGTTTTAAATTGCCACCTAATGTTGTTGATATTTCTTAGCATCACTTTTACTAAGTTGTCATCCCTAGCGATGATGCCAGAAATGCTTGGTGGTACTACCTAGAATCACAACTAGAATGATACTAAGTAGTATTTCCTATATTTTATGTGCCTAGAAAGAATATAAATATGAATATGAAGGGATCTCCAAGCGCACAGATAATATACCATTGTAGCACTTCACCCGGGAGTATTCTAGGTATCGTTATTTATATTTTTTCCACTGGGAAGGATGGACAGTTGGAATATATTGATAACTTATACATATGATGGAGAAATAAACCATAACCAAACTTCTACTCATAACAGGGGTAAGTCAAGAGATAAATATGATAAGCAATGATAAATGATCACTTAGAGTACTCCTTTCTATGGCATTAGCACTAATCCATGATTAACGGAGGCGGTTGCTTTGCCCGCCTTCATAAATCGAAATAAAATAATAAAAAAGCCGAGCCCAATGTCAGCCCATACGGGCCCGACGTCGAGCCTGGCCTCGTCGCCGCCGTCCCGAATCTACCACCACAAGAGCACCTAGAGGAGCGCTGGATCTGGTGGAGGCCCTACATCCACACCTGAAGGCCCCCACCACGTCCCTCCACTGGATCCGCCACGGATCGAGGCCGCCGCCGCCAGAGCCACCATGGATCAAGCCTGCCGCCGCAGGATCTGCCATGGATCGAGGCCACCGCCACGCCCCTCCACCGGATCGAGCCCACGCGTGCTGCCACCACCGAGCCCGTGCCATGGTGTAGGGCTCCCGGCACCGTCTGGCGCCACGCCGGAGGGCTACATGGCCCTGCCCCGTCGCCCTCGCGAGCCACCGCCGGGGCGCGAGCGCCTCCTACCATCGTAGGAGTGGTGCAACTCCAGTGGATAGAGAGAGGCTTGGGGAGAGAGTGCGGTGGAGAGGTGGAGAAGGGAGCAGCCCGCCGCTAGAGAGGTGGAGAAGGGAGCGTCCCATCGCCGTTGCGAGCGTGGCAACCCGAGCTAGGCCCGCTGCCGCCACGAGCGTGGACCCCACGCTGGGGGCGTGACCCGTCGCCGCCGCGAGCGCCATGAGGAGTACCAAGAGGGAGAGAGAGGGAGCACATACCAGAGAGAGAGAGCACGCCAGCAGATCTAAGAGGGAGATGGGTGAGGACTGAGGGAGAGGGGTGCTCGTTGGGGAGGGACAGAAACAGGAGGGGATCGGAGGGGCGCGAGTTCGAGTGGCTCTAGAGAGCATAACCCTAAGTGTCGCTTATATATAAGGCTAGGGGAGGATAGATGTGCGCTTTTGCTTGGGCTGAGAATTGGGCCACTATTAGTGGAGGTAGGCTTTATAATGTGCCCACCTCCGAAAATGAATTTTTGGACGCGGTTGCTTTAATACACCTGCCTCCAAAAATAGAGGATTTTTGGAGGCAGTTGCCTTAATACGTCCGCCTCCATAAATAGATTTTAGGAGGCGGCCAAAACTACCCGCCTCGCTAAATAAAAATACCCGCCTCCGTTAATCGTAGGCATTAACTGAGGCGGTTGAATTTTGTGAATGCCTCAGTTAATAAAAGGGCACTGTCTTGCAAAATCATTTGTGTAGTAGTGTAGCTTGGCTAGGTCGAATACTAGAGGAATAATTCCTAAGTCATTCTTAATTACAAGTCAAAGCATATGTTGATTAGTACAATTACACTTAGTAGTCATGGCTAAGATCAACTTCATATCTACACATAAGGGATATTACTAAGGAAGATTAAGAACAGAGCTTGCCTTTCTTCGTAACTAGATCCTACTTGTCCTATATTCAGGGAGTGGACTGCAAAGGACTCAATGGGGGTGTCACATCCACGATCTACCATATGACCCCGAATATAGGGTGCATTCGCAGGTAAACAACGTATAAGCATCACGCTTACACAATGTCGACCACTCACCCCTCGTACCTTGGAGAGAGCGCTATACAAACTTATGCTTGAACATGGTGATAATCTAACTATACTAAGCATATAATCAAAGTAGACGATGAACATGATAACTAGGAACATGAATAATATTAAGAACAATGTCGAATCAATTGTAGCAAACATATGAATAATGAAAGATACAAAAGAGGATACAAGGGGCTATACCGAGCCATGCTCTTGACAAGATCTAGAATCCAAGCAAAGCTTGCCTTTCTCTAGACCTAGCCTCTACAGGTTCTCATACTTGCCCCGATATAGGATACAGTGGTTAGGGCATGCGTGGAACTTTTTAAGCTTCATCGCCACATGCCGGATAAGCTTCTTCATCCGGTTGGTATTGGCGGGCACCTTGTTACCCTCTGGGTATGTGTCAGCAAGGATACGTAACAGGTCATTGAAGTTAATGTCGGACCAACCATGGCGAGCCTTCAACATCAGCATCTGGAGGTTAAAACGCAGCGCTGTCCAGTGCTTTGGATAGTCCTTATAGAGGGGATCAATTGCCACCTGCTTCATCTCTCTAAAATTCTCCAGCCACCTTGGGCTCCCAAACAGAATGTCATCATGGTCAAGATGATTAGTGATTGACTCAAAAAGCTCCATAGTCTCGGGATCCCTCATAGGCTCACCGCCATCCCCATCATTGCCCCTCCACCGTCATCATCAGCCATGTCTTGGAGCAGATCATCCATCATGATGTAATCACAATCTACATTATCACTAGTAGCAGCATTGCCGTGCCCGCCGGCCGCTGCTGATAAGGTTTGTTGTTCTACATTCACCGCTGTCGTCGTCGTTGTCGACGAGTTTGCTCCATTCCCCGTGAAACTTCCAGATGGTGTAATCCTTGATGAAACCATATCGGACCAAGTGAGATTTCACTGTGTCATCTGCATGGGCAAGAAGGTTCTTGCAGCTCTTACACGGATAGATGGTGTGTTCCTGCTTCAAACTCAGACGATGCTTTTCACAGTGGCAATAAACTTTGTCACATGATCTAGGTAAGCTTGATCTAGCCTCGATGTCTTGTACATCCTTTCCCTGTCCATGACCACGAACACCTTGCACACACAGACAACAAAAATGGAGCATATAAGCGAAGCAGTATGGAAAAAAGGCAGCTGGGTAGCTCTAGATCTGATTTCTCTCTCCTCCATATAGATCTAGATCTAGATCTTGAGAAAAAGCACCAAAATCATAGAAAAGAGAGGAGATTGAGGGTTTTAGAGTGAGAATAAACCTCTTGCGGTGCCCTCTTCAACAAATCCAAGGGCAAACCCCCCCTAGAAAATGGCCACTTTTTAGGGTTTTGAGGTCAAAACCCAAAAAAATGGAGGAGCCATGGGGAAGAAGGGTGGGTGCGGCTGCATTTATAGCCCAGACTTAACTAAGGCGGGCATTATAAGGAAACCATCTCGGTTAATCGCTTGTTAACTGAGGTGGTTGCTTTAGAACAAACGCCTTGATTAATGGATTAACCTAGGTGGTTGCCCAAAGCCAACCGCCTCGGTTAATAAACATTAACCGAGGCGGTTGCTTTAGAACAACCACCTCGGTTAATGCATTAACCGAGGCAGTTGCATAAGGGCTACCACCTCGGTTAATCATCATTAACCGTGGAGGTTACGGTACAGTGCCTGCCTTGGTTGGTTAAATATTAACCGAGGCGGTTGCTGTCCTGGCTGCCCTGCCACGAATAACCGAGGCAGGCAACCAGGCCAACCGCCTCGAAGCCCTTTTGGTAAACGCTGTGTAAAAGATTTTCTGTAGTAGTGGTTGAATTTGAGAATTGTCTTTTATATTCTGTTGTTCATGGTATCTCCCTATGCAAATATGTTAAGAATTTTCACAATTTCTGGTTAGTTCGGTTTGGGGCATTTTATATCTGTTGGACCATGAAAAAAATGAGGAATTGTGTGCTGATGTTTGATTGTTGAAGCCTGGTCTAAACCTGAGGGCAACTACAAAATAGATATACTTTGGTTGTTTCATTGGTATTACCAGATATCGCCGTAGCTTTAGCACGGGCAATATACTAGTAAAATTCAATAGGTACATGGCTGATTAGCTGATTAGCAGCCCTTTATACACAAGCAGATGCAGGACTCTGACATGTGGACCAGTACATGAAAACATGTTATGTGGACCAGGAGACGAAAACATTACGTGAAGACCAAAACTAACTAAACAAGAGATGCATCATGAACCTAAACTCACGCAACTCATATAGATTGAAATACTAAACAATGTGAATCACCATACTTAAGCTCTAGTTTAATTAAACAAATAAAGTTCACGTACTTAGGTTGGCCTTCCATTTATATCCATGTGCACGGTGCCTATATATATAGATATATTTGCTTGACTTATTTGCTTGATTCTTTTCTTTCTTGCCAAAATAATTTCCTTGACAAATAAGCTTGGCCTCCAAGGTTGCAGCATTGGCTACACTAGTAGAGAACAGACCTTTGATCCTCGGCCAAAATGGGCTCTAGTCCCGGAATTTTTTGCCCCCGGGACTAGAAATACCTTTAGTCCCGGTTGGTGGCTCCAACCGGGACTAAAGGTCCCTGCCCAACGGCTACTGCGCCAGACAGAGGTGGCAGGGACCTTTAGTCCCGGTTGGAGCCACCAACCGGGACTAAAGGTATACTTTTACTCCCGGTTGGTGGCTTCAACCGGGAGTAAAGGTCTACTCCCGGGCCGTGGCTGCGCCCGGGGTTGGAAAGTTACCTTTAGTCCCGGTTGGATCTATCAACCGGGACTAAATGTTCTCCCTTTATAAATCGGCCGTCTCCTCCTTCCTCCCCGAGCCCGAGCTCAGCACATTTTGAAGCTCACTGCAGTAGTGTTCTTGCTTCCTCCCTCCCTCCATTGTTCCTCCATCCATTCTTCGATTCCTCCGTCGATTCTTCAGTTGTAAAGGTTACCAATCTCATACTCTCATTTTTTACCATTTTCTTATGCCATTTTATTCACTATATATATTTATGGTTCTTTATTGTGGTTTTTTTTCATTTGTAAGCAATTTGAGCTCAAAATCACTTTAAGCTTGCATATTTACATGAAAGAAGGTTAAAGTATATATAAATATAAAGTTAGAAAATAGTTAGAAAATTATAGCAAATCCTTACTAGTTGAACTTGCGGACCGTGTTCAGGTCGGCGAGGATGTTCTCTGCCGAGCGGTAACGGACGTCAAGGAGGAGCTTTGATTCTACGAGGGAGAGCGATAACGGTCGTGGAAGACCGTGTTCCCTTCCTCGTAGAATCGGAGCTCTTCCTTGACCAAGTACGGTGCCGTCCGGTGGAGAAATCCTCGCCGAGCTGATCACGTAAGCAAGGTCAACTAGTACGGATGGTTATTTATTCACATGTCCCGATATCGTCGTAGTAGTCTGTCAATCACCGTACCTAAACGTAGTATATATAAATAAAAACTTAGAAAATAGTTAGAAAATTGTAGAAAATCCGTACTAGTTGAACTTGCGGACCGTGTTCAGCTCGGCAAGCATGTTCTCTGTCGAGCGGTAACGGACATCAAGGAGGAGCTTTGATTCTACGAGGGAGAGCGACAACGGTCGTGGGAGACCGTGTTCCCTTCCTCATAGAATCGGAGCTCTTCCTTGACCAAGTACGGTGCTGTCCGGTGGAGAAATGCTCGCCGAGATGATCACGTAAGCAAGGTCAACTAGTACGGATGGTTATTTATTCACACGTCCCGATATCGTCGTAGTAGTCTGTTATGTGTGTACATTCCCATTCTTCTGTTAATTTGCGGAAATATCATATGAATTACTTACCTGCCGCAGTAAAAGACGAGAACACAATGACCATTAAAAATATCATTGTTTAGAGATCTAGATAATTTTATAGTTTGTTAATTTTATTTGTTTATAAAAGAAGAAATTTATAGTGTATTAAAAAATGAGTATAGAGAGTAGATGGCAACTGCTTCCGGGTCCTCGGCCTCTCATGGGTTTCCAAAGCGACTTAGGCCGGGCCTTCCTCTCATTCCATGCGGTAAGTGTCGTGATGAGACGAAGATTGTGATGGAGTACCGAGTGAAGAAGGAGGGTCCCAACAAGGATCGTATCTTCTACAAGTGTCCGGATCGCAATGTGAGTTATTTTATCGTATTTAATGATTATGGTTAGTTTATACCTATTTTCATGATGGTTGTGATTAAAGTTCTAATTTTTTGTTTTAATTTCAGTGGGATGGCAGTGGACGATGTTCAGGCTTCTACTGGGAGGAAGAGTATGTTGAACTCGTGCAAAAATATCTTGCACAACAGGCAGATACGGCGGCTAATGAGGCAGTGATCCAGCCGAAGAAGCCCAAAGATGTTGCACAATTGGGGGATCTGTCTGTTTTAGTTGAGATTGGTCGCGAAATCCTTGTGCTCCTGAAATGTATTTTAGCTTTAGTTCTTTTAGTGGTAGTTGGGATTGTCTACATTGTAGCGATGCTTTCATAAATTTGTATCTTTTGTGGTGGCACGCATGTTGTATAAATAATTAATTATGATCTAGGTTTTAATATGATATTTATGTCATGTAATGCAGATGAGCCGTCATTGGATGTATAATGCTGATCGCCGCTCACAAGAGTTCATTGACGGCGTGCATTCTTTATTACGTGCGGCCGAGACAAACAAACGCGACGGTTTCATGTGCTGCCCATGTGCCATATGTAAGAATACGGTGGAATATCCTTGCTCAAGGACTCTTCATTCACACTTGTTCAAGTCGGGTTTCATGCCAAACTATATTTGTTGGACAAAGCACGGAGAAACCGGTGTTGTAATGGAAGAAGATGAAGAAGAACAATGGGACGACAATGATATTATTCCTGATGGTGCGTGCTTCAATGATACTGCAATGGGAGAAGCTGAAGAAGAGGTAGCCGCAGAAGATGAGCCGGCTGATGATCTTTGTCAGGTCATTCGTGATGCACAAAGAGAATGTGAAAGTGAAAAGGAGAAGATCAAGTTCGAGCGGATGCTAGAAGATCACAAGAAATTGTTGTACCCAACTTGTGATGCAGGGCAGAAAAAGTTGGGAACCACACTAGAATTGCTGCAATGGAAGGCAAAGAATGGTGTATCTGACAAGGGATTTGGAGAGTTACTAAAAATCCAAAAGAAGATGCTTTCGAAGTACAATGAATTGCCCGCCACTACCTACGAAGCAAAACAAGTTGTCTGTCCTATGGGGCTAGAAATAGAGAAGATACATGCATGTCCTAATGACTGCATCCTATACCGTGGCAAAGAGTACGAGAAATTGGATGCATGCCCGGTATGCCATGCGTCGCGGTATAAGATCAGGCGAGATGACCCTGGTGATGTTGAGGGCGAACGTCCACGTAAGAAAATCCCTGCCAAGGTTATGTGGTATGCTCCTATAATACCACGCTTGAAACGTCTGTTCAGAAACAAAGAACATGCAAAATTGTTACGATGGCACAAAGAAGACCGTAAGGTAGACAATATGTTGAGACACCCTGCTGATGGGTCCCAGTGGAGAGCAATCGACAGAGAATTCCCGGAGTTTGCAAATGACGCAAGAAACTTAAGGTTTGCTTTAAGTACAGATGGTATCAATCCTTTTGGAGAGCAGAACAGTAGTCATAGCACTTGGCCTGTTACTCTAAGTATCTACAACATTCCTCCTTGGTTATGCATGAAGCGGAAGTTCATTATGATGCCTGTGCTCATCCAAGGCCCGAAGCAACCTGGCAATGACATCGATGTGTACCTGAGACCACTTATTGATGAACTTCTCATTTTGTGGAATAAAGAAGGTGTACGTGTGTGGGATGAGTACAAACAGGAACACTTTGATCTGCGAGCATTGTTGTTCGTAACAATCAATGATTGGCCTGCTCTAAGTAATCTTTCAGGACAGTCAAACAAGGGATATAATGCATGCACACACTGCTTCGGTGATATTAGAGGTGTATTCTTGAAAAAATGTCGAAAGGTCGTGTACCTTGGCCATCGTCGATTTCTTCCTGCAAATCACCCCGTAAGAAAAAAAGGTAAGCATTTTAAAGGGAAAGCAGACCACCTGACCAAGCCTCGCAACCGAACCGGTGAGGATGTCCTCGATATGGTGAATGATGTGAAAGTCGTCTTTGGAAAAGGACATGGAAGCCAACCTATTCCGAAAGACGCTAACGGTCACGCACCCATGTGGAAGAAAAAGTCCATATTTTGGGACCTACCCTATTGGCAAGTCCTGGAGGTCCGTAGCTCGATCGACGTGATGCACCTGACGAAGAATCTTTGTGTGAACCTGCTAGGCTTTATGGGTGTGTATGGAAAGCCTAAGGACACATTTGAAGCACGACAGGACCTGCGTTGTTTGAGAGAAAGAGACAACCTGCATCCAGAGAAGACAGATGATGGACGCCATTACTTACGTCCTGCTAGCTACACTCTAAGCAAAGAGGAGAAGGAAATCATGTTTGAATGCTTAAACAACATCAAGGTACCATCTGGATTCTCCTCGAATATAAAGGGTATTATAAATATGCCAGAGAAGAAATTCTGTAACTTAAAGTCCCATGACTGTCATGTTCTCATGACGCAATTACTTCCAGTTGCATTAAGAGGAATTCTACCTCCAAATGTACGTCTAGCCACCGTGAAGCTATGTGCATTCCTCAATGCAATTTCTCAGAAGGCAATTGATCCAACTGATCTAGCTAAACTACAGAATGATGTGGTTCAATGTCTCGTCAGCTTTGAGTTAGTGTTCCCTCCTTCCTTCTTTGATATTATGACACACCTCCTAGTTCACCTAGTCAAGGAGATTTTCACTCTCGGTCCTGTGTTCCTACACAACATGTTCCCCTTAGAGAGATTCATGGGAGTCCTGAAGAAATATGTTCACAACCGTGCTCGCCCAGAAGGAAGCATCGCCAAGGGCTATGGAATAGAAGAGGTCATTGAGTTCTGTGTTGACTTTATTCCCGACCTTGACTCGATTGGTGTTCCTGAATCGAGACATGAGGGGAGACTAAGCGGAAAGGGGACACTAGGGAGGAAAACATATATTGGTACGGATGATGATTATTTCAATAAAGCGCACTACACAGTTCTACAGAACTCCTCTTTGGTAGATCCGTATATTGAGACACACAAGGATCTCTTACGATCCGAGTTTCCAGGGAAGACTGAAGCTTGGATTACGCATAAGCACATGGAAACTTTCGGCGGTTGGTTGCGAAAAAAATGTCAAGGTGATGAGAGCATCCATGAGCAACTGTATTTATTGGCTATGCAACCATCATGGCATATCGTCACATACAAAGGGTACGAGATAAATGGGAACATATTCTACACAGTAGCCCAAGATAAAAGGAGTACCAACCAAAACAGTGGTGTCCGCATAGATGCCACAGACCCGAATGGGAATAAGCAGACATATTATGGACGCATAGATGAAATATGGGAACTAGAATATGCACCTACTTTGAAGATCCCATTGTTCAAGTGCCAATGGGTCAAGGTGACCGGAGGCGGGGTAACAGTAGACAACGAGTATGGAATGACAACAGTAGACCTTAGTAATATTGGGTACAAAGACGAACCATTCGTCCTTGCCAAGGATGTGAATCAGGTGTTCTATGTCAATGATATGTCTACCAAACCAAAAAGAGGGAAAAACGATAATGACCCAACCAAAGAGCCAAAGCGCCACATAGTTCTTTCAGGGAAAAGAGTCATCGTGGGAATTGAGGACAAGTCGGACATGTCAGAAGAATATGAAAAGGATGACCGAATTCCGCCCTTCAAAGTGAACAAAGACCCTAGCATCTTGGTAAATGATGAGGACACTCCATGGTTACGAAGCGATCATAACCAAGGGACATACGTAAAGAAGAAGTTCACTGCTGTGCCCACTTGATGATATAGTGATTTAATATAGTGTGTGTTTGAGATATTATGTAATAATTGTGAATTCAGATGTTTATTATGTCATGTTTCAAATTAAATCAATGTTTGATTTGGTGGGATTTCTCTCTCAAAAAGGTAAATTAGGATACTGAGTGATGAAATATTAAAATATTAACGTTAAAATGATGTGAAAACAAATTTCCTGTCCAAAACCAATAATTTTAATAATTTTAATTAAACACTACATTTTTGCATTAACGAAATAATAAATATTAGTTACATTATGTTTTATAATTCTAACAAAAAATAAAAAAAGTTAGGTTATCGATTTTTCCTATGTGCAATAAACAAAAATAAAATTCATATTTTTAACAAAATAATTTTATGCCTTTTATTTAATTTACTATGTATTTAATAAAAACTATTGCATTTCTATTGTATTTAACAAGACTATTGCTTAAAACAGGCGGGAAACGAAACTGCAGGCCACCTTTACTCCCGGGTGGGAAGCCCACCCGGGAGTAAAGGTGGGCTGCAGTTTCGTGGCCCGCCAAAAAAAAGCCTTTACTCCCGGTGCGTGTTACCAACCGGGAGTAAAGGTATACCTTTACTCCCGGTTGGTAACACGCACCGGGAGTAAAGGTACCTTTACTCCCGGTTGGTAATACGCACCGGGAGTAAAGGGTTTTTACTCCCGGTTGGTGGCTGGCACCGGGAGTAATTCTCCTCTGCTATATAACCTCCAGCGCCTGGCAGATCGATCCGCTCGTCTTCTTCCTCGTCGAACACCGCCGCCCTCTTCTTCCTCGCGCCGCGTTCGTTCGCCTTCCGTGACACCGGCGCCGCCGTCTTCTTCCTCGTGCGGCCTCCACCACGCGCGCCCGTGCCCCTCCTCCGCGCTTGCCCGTGGCTCTCCACCGCGCCCTCCTCCGTGCCCGAGGCCCTCCACCGCGCGTTGCCCCACCGCGCCGGCCCGAGGCCCTCCAGTACGTACACTGCCGAGCTTTGAGGTGATATATTCGTCGATCTCTTTGTACATTCGTCCGAGCCCTCCACTGCCGAGTTATAGATCACGTCGAAAACTACAACTTTGGTGTAAGCCATGTCAACGGTCGAGGTCGATTGAAAATTCCAAATTTTGAATCACAAAATCTAGAAACTAAAAATGAATATTTGGAACTCTAAATGATTTTAAATAAAAACATATCTTAAGGCAAGTTTTGAATATTTGGAACTCTAAATGACAAGTATAATTTAGGATCACCAATGAAATTACTTTAGAAATTAATTAGATCGATGTAAATCCATGGCTTGTATAATAAACACGCTATATATTATTTGGAAACAACGCTACGAACCATCCGCTAATGATCCAGCCCATCAACCGCCATATATTCATCACTATATGATATGCCATTATTTCAAGATGCAGTTTCAATAGAAGAATTTTTTCTATCTTCATAGATCAATGTTTGTTAACGAAATTTTATCCAAATATATTCATGTAGGGTCTTTTTTTTTGAAGGATTTGTTGTAGGATATATAATGGTCAAATAGGAACTCAATTTTGATACCCAGTTTGTAAACTAAGCGTTTTTTAGTTTATCAAAAATATCACATGTTTCTTCATTTGTGAACTTTGAATATACAGATATAATATATTAATGTTGCTAAAGTAATATGAGCATTACATATTTTTTTCCGGGAAGACTATCTTCAAACTTTATATCATAGCATCAGAGATCGCCTGTAGAAGAAGAAAATAAATTCTTATCATTTCGGAAATAGTAATGGTTATATGAGCAATAAGACACATATACTTACATTTCATAATGACTTATACTTATATTATTAACATAGAATTTTCTCATATGATGAATGACTACATGGTTGATCACATGGTACATAGGATCACAACATCACGCACCGACACCGCCCCGGCCCGCCTCACGTCGTCGTCGTCGTCAGCACGTCGGCCCGCCTCACGTCATCGTCGTCAGCACACCGGCCACCGCGTCGACACATATATATACGTCATTTGTATTCATATGCATTTCGTCCATGCGTTTCTATGTATACGGCGGAGCACCGCCGCCCTCGTTCACCCATGTGTACAGACATATATACGGCGGAGTGGAGCACCGCCACTCTTGTCACACCGCCCTTTCTCGTGCCCTAATTCGCCCTAGTACCGACGTAGTTCGTCCTAGTGTGGCGAATTGCGTCCGTGATCGAGGGGCAAGATTTAATAATGCATATTGTTTGTAGATTTTACGCATGTAATAAGCAAAGATTTGACGTACTATATATTGGTTTTGTTTTTTGAAGCTAGATGGCCGACCCGAGAAATATGGATGAGGAGGAGTTGATGATGAATTTGATCAACACTGGCACTCAAGTTGCCGGCGATGATGGTGCTAAAAATAATGTGCAAGAGGATGTAGATGACGGGAGTCAGTACTTAGCTCTTGAACAAAATGAGCAACAACATATTGGCCAAGTATATATTTTTTATTATTAGCTATATATATATATATATTATCATATGTCTTATGTGTGCTCATGACATTAAAAATAATGTTTATGTTTTGTAGCCCTCTGGATCGACATCAACAACTACAACGAAGAGTAAAAATGTTCGAGGTCCCAAAAAGCCATTGGAGGGTCGCTTCATCATCTCGGAGTTCAATGTGGATACAGGAGAACCGGGGGGGCCGAATAAAATGAAATTTGTGCACCACTGTGGTTACCTTGTACGGGACCGGCTCCCGATTAGTACCCGTGAATGGAAGAAGAAGACCAATGCTCCTCATATCAGTTTTGTCTCCGATCGTGACAAGGCGTTAATTTGGAATGATGTCTTGGTACATTTCACGCTCCAAACAGATGATTATGATGATATAATAGATGGTGATGAATTGAAGGAGCGAGTTAGGGATTGGGCAATGAAGAAGATGGCCACCCAGTTTCAGACTTGGAAGAAACACCTATACACGACGTATGTCAAGAAGAACATAGCACCAGATTTTACTGTCCCAGGCCCGATCTCAAAGCAGAGGCCCTATTGGGATGAGTTTGTACAGTACAAGACTTCGGAAGAGGGTGTGAGTCGGGTGATAAAGAACCAACGTAATGCCCAACAGAAGACATACCACCATACCTTGGGATCAGGTGGCTACCCGACTGCCATTAAGAAGTGGAACAAAATGGAAGCAGACCTTCTTGCCAAGGGTATCAGACCAGAATCACTCGAGTGGGGAGAACGTGCAAAGAATTGGTTTTTCGCTCATGGGGGAACACTAGACCAGGAGACAGGGAAGTGCGTTTATGGCGCAAGACTGCAAGAAGCAGCAGAAAGATTGTTTTATGCTCAGAGAGCTACTGCTAGTGGTGTGTTCAGGCCCAACAGAGATAAGGATGAGCTGACATACGCCATCGGGACTATTGAACATGGTGGCCGAACTAGAGGCAAAGGAAGTGTCTCGTGGGAGCATGGATTCCCTCAGGACAGACCTTCCTACAGAAGTCACCAGAGAAAGAAGGAAGAAGAGGCACAATGGCTCCAGAGGTTGGAGGAAGCGGTGCGTGAAGCACAGGAGCGGGAAAAAAACCTTGAAGCGAGAATGCAGGAGGAAATCAAAAGGCAAGTGCAAATAGCAGTGAGTGCAAGCAAGCAGGCATCAGAGCCAGGAATCAACATTAGCCAATCTGTTCAGTTGAAAAGCAGCTGCGCTTCCACGGAGATACCAAATCAAGGGGACACAGGACTGCGCTTCCCTGTGGATGACGTCACTGAACCTTGTACAACGTGTGAGCTACACATTCCGAAGGAGAATTCCACAATCAAGGTGGCTATCGGTCTTGTTAATCCTATCGACCGAACCAAGACACCAAGGATTCATGGGAATATAATCCAAGAAGGATATGCCACCATCTCGGTAGATAAAGCTGAAAAAGGTTTTAGTGATTTGCCTCTTGACATTCCTGGAGGTGATGGTGAGAAGACTCTAGGAGAAGCGGAGAAGACATTCATTCTATGGCGCAAGCGCTACATCATCATTCCAGGGATGTCGGCTCCACCTCCTCCTGAACTACCTCACCATAGGTACGTGCGGATGAAAACACTACATCATTAATTTGTATTGGCTTAAATAATTAACAATCTGCTCATAATAATATGTCATTCCTTTTTTTGTAGCAGATCCTCCCCCAACCTAAATCCAATTGTTCAATCGCCAGATCATCATAGTGCTCTGTACGATGACATTGTGTTGGAAGACGAGGCTGCATCCACACCCTCTCCAAGGAGGTCTCCAACGCCGCAGCCGCCACCTCCAAGGAGGTCTCCAACGCCGCTGCCAACACCTCCAAGGAGGTCTCCAACGCCTCCCCCGCCCCCGCCTACCAAGAAGCCTAGCAAGAGGCCAGCCCCTCAAACGAAGAACCAGTCCCCGCCTGCAAAGAAAGCCACCGTGAAACCAAGGGCTATTCCCAAAATAATATCTGAAGAGAAGGAAGAAGGAACTAATGCATATAAAAAAGACATGTCTAGATTCTATGACAAACTTAAAATGAATCAAGAAGCAAGGAGAAACCCAGAGAAACCGTACTTCTTCGTAGCTCCGGATATTTTAAGAAAAAAGGTGACTTCTTACCAGCATCAACAACGGGAATCTCGTAAGCCATCCAAATCAACGTTATCAGACTATGACCGCACTCTCACCAAGTCAATTGAGGCGGCACAGAAAAAGAAGCGGGCAGGGAAAGGAGTTGCCCAACTCGGACAACAAGCGCACCAATCAATCCCCCCGCTAGTTGTTGGTAATGAATATGGTTCGAATTTAGGATTAATGCATCAGGCAAACATACCTCCGGATGTCGATTTGGATCACCTTGGTGAATTTCTTGATGAGACTGGTCTCGACCTTTACCAGATGTTTGGTGATGGAAACATTGAGAGTGCGGCGGAGGTTGATATTTGGAAGAAAAAATTTGTACTAGGCTAGAGTCTATACAACCCTCAAGCCTTATCTGATCTGGGGACGCAAATGTACCTGCTAAACAAGTGGTACATGCAGGCGTCTACCAGTGGAGACTTCTGCGTTGGTGTCAGAATTAGAGACGAACATTGGTTCCGTGGCGATGATGTTATGTATGTTGACTTTGCAGAATTTCATCAACTATGCCACCTGACCTCTCTGGACAAAGTTATCATTAGCTGCTATTGCCTGTAAGTAATAATTCTTTCGATCTATTATTAAACTCATCATATGTGTGTATATGCATATAAATTATCCTAACAAGTACTATATATATGCAGATTTACAATGACAGAGCTCAGAAAGGAAGGATGCAATGAAATTGGTTTTGTTAATCCCCATATAGTATTTAAAGACCCAATTACTCCAATGACTAATTGGAAGTCTGAGTCAGAGAGTAACCTCATGAACTTCTTAGTGAACCAACGCCACAAGAAGGATATACTCTTTCCCTATAACTTCAAGTGAGTGTTAATCATGTCGATCATAGCCTTAATGGCTCATATGTTGATTCTAGTTAATTAATGAGTGTTATGCGTTATATCCTATAAACACATGCAGCAATCACTGGATATTGATGGACATCGATCTGGTGAAAAGTCACTTGATAATCTATGACTCGATGAGAAAACCACAACAAGACTACCAAGATATGATAGATATTATCCAGAGGTAATTTCGGGATCTCTAGCAACTATATATACACACAAACATGATGATTAACTATATCTGATGACGTGGCAAATTTTTTATTGGGCAGTGTTTGGAAAACCTTTATTGAGAAGCAACACATGGAAAAATGCAAAGCGCCACTGAATGTAATCCCATTGAAAGTAAGTCCCCTGAATCGCATCATCTTTATTAATTAAACATATAGCTTTCACCGGATCACCAGATTGGATGACAAATCTTTTTCTCGTAAAGTGGTGTCTGAGGCAGGAACAGGGGAACAACTACTGTGGTTACTATGTTTGCAAGTTTATCAAGGTGGTCTCCCAAAGAACTCCTACAGAGAGACTCAAAGTACGTTAAAAATACACTATATATTCATTTAATTATTATTATTGATTGTGTTACTATGTCTTTATATATATATATGTACATATATTAATTTATTTTCCTTTAATTCAAACCTGTAGACTCGATGGTTGGAGGAAAAGGTCATACGGCAAGACCAAATCAAAGCAATTCAAGAGTCTATAGCCGGATTTTTTAATGAGCAGGTCATCGATTCCAAGGGCGAGTTCTACTTCGACCCAACACTGCCATTGAAGCCAAGCTAGAGGATGAGAAGAAACTTGTTATGTCACAACAACTATAATGCAATCTTTTGTAATATATGCACATGAAATAATATAATGTAAAATACACATATGCATGCATGCATGTAAATATATATATGATGCATGCATGCATATATATATATATATATATATATATATATATATATATATATATATATATATTTCTATGCTTGAATTGTGTGATTTAATACGTTCATTGTGCTTGAACCGAAACATACTATATGTGCGTATAAATGTATAATTAGCAGCGTACAATACGACTTCGAAAACCTATTTTGAAAAGAAAACAAAAAATGAAAAGAAAAGAAAAAAGAAAAAAACCTTTAGTCCCGGTTCGTATTACCAACCGGGACTAAAGGTGCCGGCCATCGTGGCATGTCAGGAGGCACCTTTAGTCCCGGTTGGTGTTACCCACCGGGACTAAAGGTCCTCCTTTACTCCCGGTTCCTGACCCGGGACTAAAGGACCCCCCCTTTAGTCCCGGATGCTTGCTCCCGGGTGGGGAACCGGGACTAGAGGGGGTTCCCCACCGGGAGTAAAGCCCGTCTCTGTACTAGTGCTAGCATCCCTTCCTTCATCTTGCTCTTCATCTTACTTTTCTTTGCATTAGATAAAATTGCAGCTCTAGAGCATTTTACTCAACAATATATTTTAAAGCTTATTCCAAAAGGTATACATAAGGGCACTCCTAACGCAGAAACTACAGAGTAGTTTTTATGCGACGAGACACCACAACTAGAAACTATCTTCCCCAATGCAGTAATTATCAGCGAGATCTGGTTAAAAAACAAACCAATCAATCTTTGAGTTGTTTCTCTTATGATCCTCGGTGCTAGTCGTCATGTGGCCTCGTCGCAAACCACCATGGAGTCTGGCCTTGTTGCAAGCTGAATCGGCTGTGCGAGGTCCCAGCGGCGATGCACGAGATACGCATTGATCACGCGAGGTCCCAAAAGTGGTGGCGCGTGGTCGAGTGCAGCGCCCACGTGAGGTCCCAAGCGGCAACATCCGCATGAGCTCCCGGGGGCGCCCGCGTGAGCTCCCAGCGGAGGTGTTCTCTGCGTGAGGTCCCAGCGGTGTTCTCCACGTGAGCACCCAACGACAGCTGCATGAGGTCCGTGCTGGCCTCACAAGTTCCCAGCGCTAGCCGCACGATCCCACTGGCGGCGACACATGAGCTCTCACTGGCAACGCTCTCCACGGCGTCCGTGTGAAGGCTCCCACCGGTGGGAAACGGTTCGACGCACGCAAGGTCCATGGCGTTTGCGCGAGTCTCCCGACAGTGCTCTCCATGGTGTCCGAGCGAAGGCTCCCACTGTTGGCGCGTATGGTGCGGTGAAATGGGGCGACGCTTACGAGGTCCATGGTATCCACGTGAGTCTCCGAGGTGTCGCGCCCGCCGGGAACTGTAGGGACAAGGTGTCCACGTGAGGCTCCCACGGGTGGTGCATAGGATCCTCAGCCAAGGATGGAAACACAACGCTCCTCCCAACGCGGTATCGGATAGGTTCCACTACTTCATTGCACGTGAAGACACCTTTTCTAACTTATAAACGGTTTCTATGTTTTTCTCTCCTCATCAAATTGCTTGCTACATGAGCAAAATGCCTACATGGCAAGGTAATTAGTAGGGATAGAAACCATGTTGGTTTCTGCGTTAGGAGTGCCCTAACCATGTCTTTCACATCGCATGTATTAAAAGCATCACAAACCAATGAAATGATGAATGCTCTCATGATCAAGGTTAATGCTCATTCTTATTAACACATGCAGTGCTATATCTCTGGTCTTAAGTACCTCTAGCTACTGATACTATTTAGTGAAGCTTGATGATTATAATTGTGCAGTTCGGGCTTCCACTTAAATGTCTCCAAGCCGATAACAGAAAAGGATTTGTTAACCATGGCATCACTTCCTTTCTTGCTCATTGTAGCATTTTTTATGCCTTCCATTCCCAAACGCCTCACCTCAAAACGGTAAGGCCAAACACATGTTAGTGAACCTCAACAAATGTGTCTCATCCATGCTTCTATGTCTCCGCCATCCTATTGGCTTAGGCATTGGCCACCTCGATGTATCTTCTTAACCAAACACCATCCACTGCTGTCAATGACTCCATACCCTTTCAGCTCCTATATCACAAATTCGCACAAGAACTGTAGGGGATTGTTGATTGCATATCTCAATGTTGTGCAATAGTATCATGAAATTTGTGATATGTTTTAAGTTGTATTTTAGATTTGTGGTGTAGAACTAATGGCGATTCCAACCCATTGGGACTTGTGCTTTTGAATGGCTTGTGATTTTTGTGCTACAAGGTGGATTTAGGGTTGTAGAGCACCAGTTTAGTAGGGTATGTTCTATGGCTTATTTTTGGCACAAGTGGGTTTTTCCTGTCGGTCTTTGTTTTTCTTGTCGGTTTTATCAGAACTGTCAGGAACTTAAACTGTTTTTTAGGCTTTCCTATCGGTTTTTGGCTGTCAGGAAAAACCTACAGCCTGGTAGTGCATGCCATTGCTAAATCCTACTGTTTTGGCAAGTTTGGGAATTGCGAGTGGTGCTAGATTGGAATTAGTAATGGAATGATCTGTAGTACTGCATTTTGGTCACACATGATGCCTCCACCACTGCATTATATTGCTAGCCAGTAGCAATATTCACTGTATGCGTTCGTTGTGCCTTGGTCAACACATTGGCTACTCTTGCCAGCTTTGTCCCCACCCCCGTCTCCACCCCATTGATAACATTGCCCCATTGCTAGTCCAACCCCCCCTACCATCCACTCTGACTTAAAAAACCTTTCTTTTACTATAAGTAATTTGAATGTATCAAAAAAAATCTGCAGATGCAATATTTTTTTTATCGTGCATTACCGATTCTTAATTGAAAATATTTGTTTTCTTACTCCACATTTAGGTATCTAATCTAATATCTCTATATAGTTCATACCCACTAAGCAATAAATGTTAGCTAAATCTCAGCTTTTGTGCTTCCACATCACCTTTCTTTTGCAGCCGTCTGATCTTCATCCAGTTTACCTTTACAGCCGTATGATGTTTATCTAGCCATCTGACCCCCGCACACCTCCACCCAGCCGACCCTAGGCCCCCTACACGTGCACCTGCGGCCCCCTTCCTTCATCTTCCGTCCGAGCACACAACAACAACGCCGGCACCTCCACCCAGCAGCGCTGCCTGTTCGGCTCCCTCCCTTCGGCTTCCTTCCGAGTTCCAAGCATACACCAACACCGCCAGCTATCAATGGCACTGCAACGCACGCGCCGCACCCACACCGCTATTGGCCCATAGGATCACCGGCTCAGGTGAGTGACCCACTCACTGGTCTTGCCGAGCACCCGCTAGTGTTGCCGAGCACCCACTAGCCGTGCCGACCACGAATAAGCGTTGTCCGTCCCCATGCACTATGGCTTGAGCTAGAAGAAGAAGGGAGAACAGAGCATACACATAGTATAAGACACCAGCGTTGGCCAAAGCCCTGTCTGGGAGATGGCAAATCTGAACTCTCTTTACTGAGTTGCCATGGTAGTCTATTTATATAAATCTATCCATCTAGTCCTAGTATAGCGCACATGCTGTAACAGTAACTAGATAACATACAAGGCTGACTCTGCGCCGGCCACTGCATGTGCCTACAGTGCTGTAGGTGAGCCATGGGTGCCTGCACCTACAGCGGCAATAGTATCACAGCAGGGGGACCTTTTGGCGTCGCCTTCCCTTGCTGTGTTCACACAAGGTAGCAGTAGATTATCTAACAATCTTCCCCTAATCCTACTGCTAACCCTTGTACCCCCTCCATGCCGATCATCTCCTTCAGCTCCGTGAGTCGAAGATGTTCGAGCGGCTTGGTGAGGATGTCCGCGAGTTGCCGACCAGTTTCGATGAACTCGATGATGATCTACCCTCCATAGACACAGTCCCTGAGGAAGTGGAACTTCACGTTGATGTGTTTGCTCTGATCGTGCAGAACCAGATTCTTCGCGAGGGCGATGGCGGGCTGGTTGTCCACCATCAGTGCTGATGGGTGAGCTTCCACGCCGGTCAGCTCGCCCAGTAGCCGGCGCAGCCACACAACTTGGCACGCCACTATGGCCACCGCTACGTACTCTGCCTCGCACGTAGAAAGTGCCACCACCTTTTGTTTCAGCAACAACCATGAAATTGGAGCCGAACCGAGGAAGACGAGCACACCAGAGGTGCTCCATCGTCCGTCGATGTCCCCCGCCATGTCTGCATCGCTGAACACAGTGAGCTGCAGCCTACTCCCACCAGTCTTTGGGAAGATGATCCCATGATCCACCGTCCCCTTAACGTAGCGCAGTAGTCGCTTCACTGTAGCCCAGTGATCCTCTCTAGGATCCTCCATGAAGCGACTGACGTAGCCCACGGCGAATGCAATGTCCGGCCTCATGTGGACTAGGTAGCACAGACCACCGACGATGCTCCGGTAGAGTGTTGCATCCACCTTCGCTGTGGTGCTGGCCTTTGTCAGCTTCAGCCACTCCTCCATCGGAGTCACGCATGGCTTGCACTCAGCCATGCCGCTCCTCTCCAACAGCTTGGAGGCATACACGCTCTGACCGAGCATGAGTTCCTCCTTCCCCTGTCTCCCTTCAATGGCGAGGTAGTAGGAGAGTGCGCCGAGATCGCTCATTAAAAAATGAGCCGTCATCTCACACTTGAAGCTGTTGATGTCCTCCGTGCGCGCACCGGTGACGATTAAGTCATCCACATACACGCCGATGATGAGCTCCTCCTTCCCCATTGCCGCGTGTAGAGCGCATGCTCGGTTACGCACCTCTAAAACCCAAGGTCGCCCAGCGTGGCGTCAAGCTTGGCGTTCCATGCTCGAGGGGCCTGCCGCAGCCTGTAGAGCACCTTGCGTAGTCGGAGCACCCTGTGCTCCTCTCCCTTGACGACAAAACCTAGAGGTTGCCTGATGAAGACCGTTTCCGCCAGTTCACCGTTGAGGAAGGCCGATTTAACATCCAGGTGATGGACGTGCCAATCCTCTGCTGCCAAAGCTAGTAGCAAACGAACTGACTCCTTGCGCGCTACTGGCGCAAAGACCTCCTTGAAGTCTATGAACTCGCTCTGAACAAAGCCTCGGGCGACGAGGGGCGCCTTGTGCTTAACAATAGTGCCGAGCTCATCCTATTTGACCTTGTACACCCACTTCAGGCTGATCGGACGGCATCCTGGAGGTGGATCAACGAGCTGCCAAGTCTCATTTTCCTCGATCGCCTTCATCTCCTCCAGCATCACCCATTGCCAGTTTCCATCGCGCTCGGCCAGCGCGAACGTGGGTGGTTCCTCAGCACTGATGAGTAGTAGCTCTACGTCATTGAGCAGCCGACCAGCAAGGCCTGAGGGCCCTGTGCCACCGACGATGTCATCCAGTCTGTGGAACCGCACCTCCTCACCTTCATGGTAGGCATCCACGAACTTAGTGATGTCACTTAGAGGTGAGGCGAACTCGATCGGCGTCGATGGAGTTTCCTGTTCCGCCGGAGTGCTCGGCATAGCACCTTGAGTGCTTGGCACCCTGATTGCAGTGCTCAACACTACTTCTGGATAGCTCATCATAACTCCTGTAGTGTTTGGCCACACTGTAGGAGTGCCTAGCCTCAGTCTTGGAGTGGTCGGCACCACTGCAAGACGTCTTGGCTCCACCACGGGAGTGCTCGGCACCCGTCCTAGAGTGGTCGCCACCACTATAGAACCTCTCGGCACCACTCCTGGCATGCTCGGCATCCCTCCAGGAGTGCTCAGCACTCTTCCCTGAGTGCTCGGCATCCTTCCCGAAGTGCTTGGCACTGCCCTAGGAGTGCTCGGCTCTACCGCTGGAGTGCTCAGCACTCCTCCCAGAGTGCTCGGCACCTCTTCCCTAGTGTCTCCACCACCCTGGATGACCAAGTGCTCGACGACGAAGGTGCTGGTGAAGCCGCTAGCTTTCCCCGTGCTTGGACTGCTCCAGTCTCAAGCCACCTTCTCATTGAACACGACGTCGCGCGAGACAAGCACCTTGTCTCCGTGTGGGTCATAGAGCTGGTACGCCTTGGTACCCTCCGCGTAGCCCAGGAACACCATGGGTGTGCTCCTATCCTCTAGCTTGGTGAGGTTTGGCTTTGTCTTCCTGACGTGGCCGATGCAGCCGAATGTCTGAAGGAAGGACACGCTCGGCTTGCGCCCATACCAAGCTTCGAACGGTGTCTTGCTCGTCAGGGCCTTGGTCAGAGCGCGGTTGAGGATGAACACCGCTATGGTCACCGCCTCCCCCCAGAACCTTACCGGCATGCCTTTGGCCTTCATCATGGATCGGGCCATGCCGACCACCGTCTAGTTCCATCGCCCCACCACGCCATTCTGTTGTGGCGAGTATGGCGCAGTGTGGTGTTGCCCCACATGCTGATCCGTGCAGTATGCAGCGAACTCCACCGAAGTGAATTCGCCACCGCGATCAGTCCTCAGCATGCGGAGCTTCTTGCCACTCTCGGCCTTCGCACGCATCTTGAACTTCTTGATCATCGCCGCCACTTCGTCCTTGCTCATCAGGAGTTGCAGCCACATGTAGCGACTACAATCATCCACGAGCAGGAGGAAGTACCGCCGACCACCATTTGTAGCAGGCATGATCAGCCCGCAGAGGTCGCCGTGGATGAGCTCGAGAGCGTCCTTCATGCGATACTTGGCCGCCTTTGGGAAAGGTAGCCTCCTCTGCTTCCTGGCTAGGCAGCTATCACACAACTCGCCTCCATGCTTGATGTGGGGTAGCCCTTGGACCATCTTCTCCAGCCGACCAAGCGTGTCGAAGCTGAGATGTTCGAACAGGGCATGCCACATCCATGGTTTCTCGGAGTGCCTTGCCGCCAGGCACACTGGCTGCTCTACCTTCAGGTCGAGCAGGTACAACCGGTTCAGGGACCTCTTCACCTTGGCAAAAAGTCACTGCTCCCGGTCCCTGATCCTAAGGACTCTATCCTTGATCAGTACCTCGCTACTACGCTCATCCAGCTAACCAATGCTGATGATGCTGGAACGTAGCTGCGGGATGTAATATACATCTGTTAGCATGCGGTGCTCCCCGTTCTGGCACCTGAAGATGATGGTGCCGCGCCCTTGGATAACCACCCTTGAGCCGTCACCAAACTTCACCGTACCGGTAACATCGTCGTCGAGCTCGGAGAAGGATGCCTTGGAGCCCATCATGTGGTTGCTGGCACCAGAGTCCAGATACCACCACTGCTCCTGGTCGGCACCCACACGTCTGAGGTGGACTTGGGCGCGTGGTTCATCGAGGTTGATGGTCTTCAGGGCCTTCCCAAGTCCTTCCACCGTCGTCGCCTCTTCCCTCTCCTTGGCCTCGACGTCGTGCAGTGTACAGAACGTTGTCATCAGGATAGTGGCCTCATCCTCATCATCGGCTTGCGCCAGGTGAGCCTGAGCCTTCTTTTCCTGCTTGTGGTTTGGGCACTCCCGTGCCCAATGGCCCATCTTCCCGCAACGCTGGCATGTGTTGGGGTCGACCTGCTTCTTCTCTGAAGAAGCCTTGCCATGGCGCTTGCCATCGCCACTGCGGCTGGAGGAGGCTGCCTTCCCAGAGTTCCTCCGAGCAGCCCACTCCTCTTCCGTCAGTAGGAGTTTCCCGCTGTCCTTCGTTGCTGTCGCCTGCTCCAGGCGCTCTTCCACTGCCTACAGATGGCCTGTCACATCCTCAATGGTGAGGGTGGACAAGTCTAGCATCGTCTCTATGGAGAGAGCGATCTGGATGTACTTTGCCGGCACGGAGTGGAGGTACTTGGAGACCGCCTCCTCTTCGTCGATGGTGACGCCATGGCTCTTCAGCTTGCTGATGAGTGTCTGTAGGCGGAGGGAGAAGTCCTCCACCATTTCACCATCCTTGAACTTGAGGTTGGCGTACTCCTGCTTCAGAAGCTGGGCCGTCGCCTTCTTTGCATGGTCGGAACCGACGCGCATCGCCACAATAGCCTCCCACGCCTCCTTAGCCGAGCTCTTCGCCCCAACGGCTCCCTGTACTCCGCCGGTACAGCAGCGATGATAGCCTCCAACGCTGACATGTCATCTTCTTCATTGTCGGTGTCCTTGTCAACAGCATTCCAGAGCCGTCGGGCTCTGAGCTTGACCTTCATAGTCACCGACCACTCTCCATAGTTGGTGCGAGTCAGCGTCGGCCAACTGGTGCTGCTTACCTCCCGCACCGTGCGAACAACGACCTCCGGTTGTGGCTGGGCAGCCACAACAGTGCCACTGCTGTCGCCCATCTCCGAACCGCCCGTCATCGCCAGCGGTTAGTCTGGCGACGACGCTTGTACGGCTCTGATACCACTTGTTGGCCCACAGGATCAGTGGCTCAGGTGAGTGACCCACTCACCGGTCTTGCCGAGCGCCCGCTAGTGTTGCCGAGCACCCACTAGCCGTGCCGACCACGAACAAGCGTTGTCCGTCCCCACGCACGATGGCTTGAGCTAGAAGAAGAAGGGAGAACAGAGCATACACACAGTACAAGACACCAGCGTTGGCCGAAGCCCTGTCTGGGAGATGGCAAATCTGAACTCTCTTTACTGAGTTGCCTTGGTAGTCTATTTATACAACTTTATTCATCTAGTCCTAGTACAGCGCACATGCTGTAACAATAACTAGATAACATACAGGGCTGACTCTGCGCTGGCCACTGCATGTGCCTACAGTGCTGCAGGTGAGCCGTGCGGCGCCTGCACCTACAACGGCTACAGTATCACAGCAGGGGGACCTTTCGGCGCCGTCTTCCCTTACTGTGTTCACACAAGGTAGCAGTCTATTCAGCTTCCTGTGCCTCCCTCCACTCAAGTCCCTGCCATTTGTGGCTCCTCCGTTCAGCACCACAGTGCCTCGCAGGCTATTGCTGAGTAGATGAAGGGTTTCAGATGATTAATTCTCTGATCAGTTCTCTCATTCAATTGCGCGTTTTTGGTGATTAATTCCTCTCTTCAGATATACGTTCCCAGTTATTTGTGCCCATATTAATGTCCTGCTCCATCTTCCTCCCATTGCTTGCTCCCCTTTTGTTCAGAGCTATTGGCCCCAGGTCTCCCATTGTTCTTCTGATGCAGACCTGCACATTGTGGCAAGTAAGGTTACATCCATAGGCCTTTCAATCCCCTCTGCTCTACTGACTTCTTTCAATTCTCAGGCCCCTCTCTGTTCATCGATTGCCTTCCTTTCATTTTTTGTTCCAGCCAAGATTTAGTTTCCAAGGTACATCTCAATTTAAAGTTCATATTTTCTTACAGTTCTATGTACAGTTCATATTTTCTTGCAGCACCAAAGTTTAGTTTCCAAGGTACGTCTAAATTTATAGTTCATATCTTCTTACAGCTTTATGTACAGCTCATATTTTCTTACAGATTGCAATTGTCCAAAACATGAAAATACCAGCAGATGAACATGTGACTGCATTGAACATTGCAATTGGAAAGAAAAGACTTTTCCATATTGGCATGAATACTGTTTACTCAACAAAGTTCAGCTGCAATTATGTCCTTAAAAAGAGTTTCAAAATTGATAATGAGAAAATAAAGACAATCCCATTGACACACCTAACAACACCATCAGGTACGTTCCCTTTTCCCAAACCACTCAATCCTGACAAATTCAATCGTTAGTGACAACTAATATACTGTTTCAACTCAATTGGTCTTTTGTCCTAGAAGCATTCATACCAATCTTACAATCGATACTTCCCAAGCTCCCAATTCTCAGGAATCCCCAGAGGGCACATCCACAAGGTACTCTGAATTTTCCCATTGATTTCCAAAATGGATACATTATCATATTACTATTAAATTAGTAACTAATTTATTCTCATCAAATGCAGCTCCACGACTGCGACAACTGATAATGAACCAGCTACCAAAAAAGCAAACAAGCACACAACAATACAGAGAGTGACAACTAAATTCAAACCAAGTGACACCTTCATTACTCAAGATTACCATGCTACCTTAATAAATCTTAGAGTGTCCTCTTCACTCAAACCACGTGTAATTTGCTGCACTGGAAACATCTTACTCCAGTCAGCCTGATATTTGGTCATCGTATTACATAATAAATTCTAAACTACATATCTGAAAACTCCAATCACCCAAATGCTTCCATAGAATTGGTGCCTCAAATTCCCGCAGCAACGCGTGGGGAATTCAACTAGTTGCTTATTATTTTCTCACCCATTCTCACTGAAATGTGGCCCTAGGAGTGGCATGCCAGTGATACATCATGTAGCTAATCAGGAAGTTTCTAGGAAATTGCTAACTAGATCATGCTTTCAACGAATAGGAGTTTGATCACAATGCTATCTGATATTTCCAAAATCTAGATATACATATATGGCAAATGGTTAATCTTAATTAGAACCAGATAAAAATGGTATTAGAGCACATAGACATAGTTTATGGGTATGTTTTATTAGCACTAAACATGACCCAAATTGAATTGCTTATATAAGGCAGGATAAGGTAAAACAGTACCAGAAACAGAGAGTGCTTTGCAATTATTATTTTTCTAAACTGCAACCTGTCATGTTAGGAAGCATTATACACACTATAATAATACTACCTGGCAGTTTCTATGCATAAGTTAATTTACAATTTCCTAATAGCTGATGACAAATGGGTCGCACCTTGTCCACGGGAAAGAAGGACCTCTATGTCAGTGACACCGTGTTAGAATCCAAAAGAGACATGTTGATATACTATTTCTAAAGGCATTCTAATACTTCGAATCACAAGGAAAATGTTTGCACTTGGTACTTTTCTTCTATATATAGGAAACTTCTCGACCTCCTTCACATCAAAACACAATGCCTCCTTAAAAAACACTTCCATATTTTTAGTAGTTCCTTTCGATCCGGATTCTCCATCCTATGAAGCCTAAGAGGCCAAGGAGAACCGGTATCCACTATGTTGAGAATGATATTGACCGTAGCTTCACATTCATCAAGCGGCGCGATGGGCTTTTCAAATCCGCAGCTGACCTATCGATCCTCACTGGCGCGAAAGTTGCTGTTGTAGTAGAGTCCGAACGCGGAAAAATGTTCGCATTCGGCACTCCATCAGCTGGCCCCATTATTGATTCTTTCCTTTCAGGGAATGTGGAAGGTCCAATCCCTCATGAGGTACAAAAGGCCAACACCATTTCTCTAGAAAATAAGCTAGTCCGGCTAGGTAATCTCAAGGACGTGCAGGACAGGAGGATGAGGGTTTCTATGGCACGTTCCAAGGAAATTCAAGAAAGTTCAAAGATTGCTAAGCTTGTCTATGGTGAGATAGATGATCTTAGTGTCGACGAGCTCAATGAGCTGCTACATGGGCTCACACGGATCAATCAAGAGATTGAAGATCAGGTGCGTGCTTCACAAATCCAGGTGCCACCAAGACATTTGCCATGGACTTCTGTACAACCTTTGCAGATTCCAAGATCGTCTAGTGCTATTCCAGAGCCATCATGGTTGCAGTCCTCACTTCTGAACTCAACCACGCTGCCCTCACCACAAGCACCACCAGTGCCCCCGTTACAACACAGTCTGATGCCACAGCACCCTTGGGTAGCGGATATGTTACCACTACCTAATGAAGCACATCAGTACAACGATCAAAGCCAGCAGTTGGTCATCAACGGTAACCCCTCTGGACATTTCTGGCTACCGTCTCTACTATCCTCAGTGCCGCCACCGTCACCACCACCCTCATCAGAACATCTACCTCTAGAAGTTGAGCTTCCTTTCCAAGCACTGAATTTAAATCCGGTGCTGCCACCTCAAAGTCATGACACTAATACTCTCTCGATCTTAGAAAATAATGATCTTTCACTTTTTACTGGTGGCGCTGAGGGGAACAGTTACCCAGCTGAGGGAAGCCATGCCAGTTACCAATGGAATTCATTTAGTCCTTCCAATGATCTGTATTATGGTGCTTATGGAGGACAAGATGCTGGTGGTCACGACATGCCTGGTCCTTCTGGCCTTAATCAAGGAACTTATGATTGGGTCAGCAGACCTTATTAGACCTTAAAGCCCTGGCGATGGTGGTACGGGCAATAATCTTGGTGATATGGGCCATGATGATAGTTGACAAAATTTCAATTATGTTGTTGATCAAATCAGTTTTTTCTATCTAGTTGGTTACCATTTGGGAAATAAGTGTGGTTTTTATTGTGTTCTGCATGTATGGGCATATTTAGGACAAAGAGCTCTAGGAATTTATTTCATGAGTCTGATGCTGTCATCCATGTAATGCATTATTCGTATCTTTTATGTTGTATAACTAATGCAATCATCATTTGATAAAAAATGAAAGTTGTCCATTACATGATGAAGAAAGAAAGGTTAAAAGGGGCATCCTTGTAGCATCTCTTGATGCTCCTATTTTCAGTTGCGTTTTTGTTTACGCATGATATTGTGCAAAGCACCATTGAGAACCATGATGACACAAAGGATGCGCAAAACGAAAGATATCATGTCTCACTGGGAAATTCAATGATCTTGTGCAACTTGATATCATAAAGATATGCTGATGAAATATTCTCACGACTGAATGTGCTCACTGAGAAATTCAATGATCTTGTGCAACTTGATCATTCTGATGCCGCTTGATCAGTGACTTGAATAAAGAATGCACATCTCTGATCAAACGGCTTCATTCTATGGGCGCTGCTCATCGCAGATGGGGATTTGAAACAACTACATCTGAGATTTTGACTGCATGTAGATGTGGGCACTATAGCAGTTGGTATGTGAACTAAACAAAACATAGACGGGGATTTAAAACTACATCTGAGATAGAGATTGCATAGAGACAGGCCTTATAGTGGTCGGTCCGAACCAAATATAGACGGGTCACTGCAAATCCCTGTTTATGTTATAGACAACATCAGAGATAGGTCGTAAATGCATCACATAAAGATGATACAACCATCTGAGTATTGGAGTCTGTGATGAACTATCACAATGTCACATCACAGATGGGTTATTACCCTTCTGTGATGAAACATCATTACAGACGGGTCAGGACACTGTCTGTGATGTAATCGATCACATACGGGTTCTTAAGTATCTTCACAAGCGGGTATTACCTGTCTGTGATTACAGCCATCATAGAAGAAATAAAAGCATATTATTATAAAATAGAGTACACAACATAACTTGAGCCAGATACATAGAAGCATATTATTAAAACATGAATCACCCCGGTTTTTGAACATTTATGCTTCTTAGATCCTAAAAATTACAGATAAATTGTTCATAGGCAATTGCTCAATGTCGATCATCAGATTATTGACTAGTGAAAAACACTCATAACTTGGTGCCAAATAACCATAGCATATGCCCTTCATATTCTTTGCGCACCAGTTTAAGATATGGAATTAGCTTGTTCCTTTTTCTTAACTTTGCCGTGGTGGCTCAAGTGTCCACCATATGCTTGTCCTGAGAAAAAATTTTGCAGAGCAGATCCTGCACACATATTCAACCCATCCTTTTTCATTTTCCAATGTAGAGTGTGGCATTCTCTGCACGATATTATTATAAGCGCCAACAACTTCCCTCGTCGGCATCGGTGGTTCACTTGGCACTTGTGTAGGTTGCTCAAAGACTGGGCCAAGGTCTACCTCTTCGATGGTATTAAAGTGTGCATGGAGAACCGCAAGAGGATTACCTTGGAGCAAGGATGTGAGTGGTGGTGGATCCATAGACTTAATCCTCATAGGATCAGAAAAGTTGAGGTAATCACCTACTGGCGTTGTCAGAAAATCTCGTTCCGACAAGAATGCATTCTGATTGCTAGATGAGCTCGCTGGGAGCTTGGAATGAAATGGACTGGAGATGATTGGGTCTCCGCTGGTAGCAGCTGTATGATTATAGAGTGATGGCAGCGATGTTGGTTCCTCTGCTTGGTATGGGTAGATAAAATTGCCATCCATCGATGTATGGGTAGGTTCTTGTGGTGTGTGCACAATAGGTTGGTTGTGTAATGTTGAACCTATGATGGACATTGCTGCCGTGCCTCTCAACACCTCATGCAAGGGAGAAACATATGGCTCATTTTCTACTGGTTTGATATCCTTGTGGGAATCCATGACTCTTAGGTTCTTAGTGTCTGACAGGAAGGCAGACCTATGTTAGGATATAGTTCAAGGGAGTATACTACATGCCTATTTATAGGGGTTTTAGGAATGTCGATACTCAAAATTAATGTGGCCCATTCATCACATATAAGATATGCAAAATTAATGTGGCCCATTTATTTAACTAATCTTTCAAGATTCTATTTGAGAAATGAGAATACGCATTAGTTGCAGAAGTGGGTTTTCTGTAGTTTTATATTGAGGTTGTGTTGAATCCATATCATAATGTGTAATCTTGTATTAATTAATTCATCATTTAGAAGATACAACTATTTATTTGCTCTTGTAATTCATTAAATGCAAGATATGTTAGTATTTTTGAGCAATAAACATTAATGAAATCCTAAGCTAGAAGATATGAATTCTAAACAAAAAAAATCTCCCACTTACCATGGGTGGATTGCTTCCTTGATTGTCCATGCGTAGCAAGCTTAATAATCATAGCCTTTCAGTGCTACACATGTTGCGATTGAAGAAGTCATTAGATTGCACTCAAATAGTGCAACCCAGTTCCACTATCAACCAATGAAAGGTGATCAACCAAGATTTACTACACACAAATTCAATCAGCAGCCTGCGTACAATATACAATGACATTTGTTCGACGTGCGCCTTTATGCGCACATGGTGAGATGACACCAACATAAAAATAGTCATGATTTCTAGTGATCCAAGTAAAGAATAGCCTTCATATTTTGGTCATTCCACACACACATATATTCTTAGCAAAAACCTAGTGAAATACTGTCCTCGCTTTCGAATATCATTCATGTTACATGCATAGGGACACAATAGGACAATGGGGCCTACGGGAAACATTGCCTCCAATATCCCAAAGGGCCCTGCTATTTTATTAGGATGCATGATGAGTCAAGTTGTGAAAACCATGTTATGGGACATTTTCTTTCTTTATCGTCTCTTCTTTCTCTTTGAACTCTTTTGCCATCTTACTAAAACAACAATCTCGTGGTGAGTGACTAGCAATTTCACCACATACGTGATAATATTGATGGCCTTGGCCTCATTCCCTTCTCCAGTCATCTTGGCCTCTTTGAAATCAGTGACCTCCTCGGCCACCACGAGATGGTGCACAGAGCTGACCTAGAACTTCTTTATGTTGATTTTGCTCCTACTCACGGTTGTTTATGGTGCGTACGTAAAGGGCACATATTTCGCTGATTGCCCTGCTGGGTGTGTTACTGATTGCCAGGCTTCGGTGTTGCTGCTAGATCGTGTGGAGGAATTGCCAAATGGACCAAGCCATCTTAGGAAAGGAGAGGACAACAGGGAAGAACTGGAAGGCGGGCTAGGCCGGTTTGAAGAGGAATGAAGGGAGAGAGAAAGAAAAAGGATTGGCAACAGGTCCAGGCCACAAGCGGAAGGGCAGGTTGTGACTGGGCCCTAGAGGAGAAACGGTTCGTGCCACAGATGGCTTGTTGGTCGAATGGATTAGGACAGAGCTTTCCATTACCAAAGGCTTTTCTTAACTCATCTTGATGAGAGTTTAACTCCAAATAAAACCAAAAAGGAACAAACATAAATATGCCCACTATAACATAACATGAATGAATTCATAAGATAATTGAGAAACTTTCATTGTATAGGGGTGGGGAAGAGTGTGAGGGTTTTTTGGTAAAACATGATTAATGTAAATTGAATTCGAGTGGTAGCTCCAAGTTAAAATCATTTTTGTTCTTGGAGAAACAAAGTTTGGCTTTAATTTCTAAAACTTATGAAATATTTTATTGGAACTATGCAATATTTTACATTGAACACCTTGATTTGTAATTTTGAAATAAGAGGGAAGAAGCAAAAGTTTTAACTTGCTTGTGACATGCAACACACCGTTACACATTTTTTTTTGAAAACTTGGTATTTTCATATTACATAAAAACATGGAACATTATATCCTTGGCTCGCTCCTTGACTTCGGTGAACACCGTCTTCACCACTTTCACACATTGTTAGGGGATTGCCCTCAGGGAACGCTACTCCCTCTTCAGGTCTACACTACAGCCAACATACAAGATAATGACGCATGAAGGAGAGCGAAGAGCCAAAGATGAAGCTGATGGCCCGAAGAGGTCTGCTACCGAAGGATACATAATGAATATCATTGATGATGGTGGCCTTTGGAAAACAGAGATGAGCCATAGAGGGGCTCGCTGCCAAATGATGGCCAAAGAGCATCTTTTAGGGCATGAGACCTGGCTCGGAAAGGTGAGATCCAAACCGTGTAAGGGTAGAACATAATGAAGTTCTAGGGAGTCGTACTTAGGGTTTTGCGATATGAGTGGTGCAAAGACTATAATGCAAACTAGGCATGTAAATTCTAGTATTAACCCAAATATTCAGGGAATATAGTTTGTACTAGGATTATCTTTAATGTTATGAGTAGACCCGTTAGCTCCCTATAAATACGGGATCACTGTAATTGAAATATCCAAAGAAAAAATTGCATGACTCATCCTGTTATTACTTCATGTCGATATGATGTGTATTGAAGTGAAACGATAAGCAATTTTTGCACTATTCACGTTGCAACCCATACGCTCAAGAATCTACCAAGAATGGCACCAAAGGAATCTCCCCCGAAATCCCTTGTCATTGCAACCCAAAACACGAAGTAGAACCCAACCCTTTGAAAACATAGAAACACAACCAGCTTTGAAGCACATGGAAATGCCCAAGAAGCACCAACCTAGTAACCAGATCATGATCAGGCCATGGAGAACGCTTCACCGCAACGAATAGAAGATAACCTCACCCGAAAGGGAAAAAGAAAAGCAAGCCATGGAGCAAGAACAAGCAACCACAAGTAAGAAAAAGGCAACCCATCAGTCAGAAGATGATGATGAAGAAAATCCCTTGTCATCACAGCCCCAGACACGAAGTAGAATCCAGAATTTTGAAAACATAGAAACACAACCAGCTTTGAAGCACATGGAAATGCCCAAGAAGCACGAACCTAGTAACCAGATCCCGATCAAGACGTGAAGATACGTTCACTGTCAAACGAATAGAAGATAGCCTCACCCAAAAAGCTAGGAAAAAGAAAAGCAAGCCACGAAGCAACAAGAGGCCATAAGTAAGCAAAAGACAACCCATTAGTCAGGAACAGGACGATGAAGATATCGAGAATAATATGTACGATGAACAAACAAACATGAGAAAGCTCGAAGAACACAAGAAAAATGCCCAAGCTAAACAAAGAAAAATTGAAATATAAAGCGAGGAGAAGGCAACCCAACTCCACTAGTAATTCCTTGTGCGGGGTCCACATCGTGGCTGTCTTTAATATTTGTTTCATACACTAGCATTATGTACCAGTATATTTTAGAAGGTGTCATTTTATTTAAATGCCCATACGAGTCCACCGGGAAGTGGATATGCATAGTGGTCCATATAATTTTGCAGGCTTAATTTGCTTTGGTTACCACTCGTTGCAATGCACATGTGAAACAACTGGGTGGAGATGAGACTTTAGTCCAATTTCTCTAAGTTTATAGCGCCATGCATAAGCTTTTTCATTTGTGCAAACCGCATGTAGCATTTTGCATTTTGTTTCTTTTAATTTGAAGTGAACATTTATTTACTATTTTATATCGCCACTACTACTAGTGTCTAGTGCCATAATATTGAGCACGTAGCATGACGAGATGACAATTATCACTACTACAGAATGGACTTGTTGTCCCGGGCGGTAACAGCCTTTAGTCCCGGTTACCGCGCCGGGACAACGATCCCGGGACTAAAGGTAGGAACCTTCAGTCCCGGGTCATCGAGCCGGGACTAAAGAGGGACCTTTAGTCCCGGTTGGTAACACCAACCGGGACTAAAGGCCCTCCTAGCCGAGCAACCTGGCGTACCCTTTAGTCCCGGTTGGTAACCCTCAACCGGGACTAAAGGTTCCTTTTCTTTTTCATTTTTTTTGTTTAATTTGTTTTCAGTTTCAGTTACACGTATTTGTTTAATATATAATATGTTTTTATGTACGTATTCTACGCTGTTAATATAAATACACGCATGCGTATAATTACATCTAATTCTCATCTTGAGCATTATTATATTCGAATAAAGTATGAAACTATATATATATTATATATATATATATATGTATATATACAACACTTTCATAATCTTGTTCTCGAAAATAACGATATCAATAAACATTTAGTTTACATCATTTATTCCTTAGGATCAAAGTAGAACTCGCCGTTGGGATTTAGCACTTTTTCTAGAAGATATCCTGCTATTGACTCTTGAACTGCTTTCAGATGGTCTTTTTGCATGACCCTTCGTTTCAACCATTCAGTCTTGCATTTGAAATAAAAGGAAAAGTATTAATACACATATATGTATATATATTCATTTAAAAATAAATAAAAATTGATATATACGTACTCTGAGGACATCTTCAGGAGTTCTTCTTATGTGCGCAGTGATAAATTCACAAACGTAGTATCCACACAAGTTATTACCTGGTTCCTGCCGCAAACACCACTGTACGAGAAGAAGATTATTCTCATCATCTCACACGTAAATTGAAGTACGATATAGTAATTAAACACGTGGGGAAGTGTATATAGTACAACTTACTGGTATTTCAACTACATTAAGTGGTGCCTTGCAATCCTTGCGATGTTGCCGAATAAACTCTTTCCAAACCCTGTGCGACCAATAATGTACGATCGTTAATAAATTATGGCAAAGTCTATTCAATAATAGTTGTGCGCGAGAGATCGAAATTACCCCTGGATAATGTCTATCATATCTTGGTATAGTGCCCGTTCTTTTCTCAACGAGTCAAAGATTAGTAACCGACTTGAGTTTAACTCAATGACAATGAGTATCCAGTGAAAACTGCATTGGTTTATACACACACGTACTTGCATATAAGTTGTATTGATATTACATAAAATGTGTAGACTACATTATTATTAACACTTACTCAAAGTTGTACGGGAAAAATATTGTTGTCTTGTCGTGCTGCTTCACGAAGAACATCATGATATTCTCCTGTGCTTCAGATACCCATCGCTCCTTGACAATAATACCGGTTTTGAATACGATATAAGGATCAATGAAGCCAACACTGGTGTCTTGTATTCTTTGGAGCTCTGACATCTGGAATCTGTATATAAATATAAGTTACATGTGAGGATAATTATATACACGTACGCATGGAAGTGAGTTTATTAAATAAAAGTAAGAATCACTTACAAACAAAAGGAGCTAATGATTGATTTGTCCAGAGCGTCCATGTGGTATAGTTGATGCAATTCTTCGAAACTAATATGTAAGATGTCATCGCCACGGAAGTAATGATGGTCTCTAAATCTGACAAAGATCCACTGCTCACCCCTGCCACACGTAAGCAATCCCAACTATCACTAAACAAACTAAAACTACAATGCACTTCAGTAACATAATTATTTCGTGATCGTACGCAACTAAAACAGACAAATCATTCTTCTGTTGAATATCAATAAGCTTCTCCTGCTGGCTCACTGCCTCATCAGCAGCAGCCGCTACCTCAAGCGCACCCAAATTCTGCACGTATGTAGCATAATCTTCCTCCCAGTACCAACCATCGCATCCATTGCCCTCCCACTGTAATTAAAGCCAAAAAATATTTAGTCAAAAATATTCAAGAAAAGCAGGTCAATTAGCCATAAAGATAAAATGCGTAAGAAACTCACATCGCGATCCGGGCACTTGTAGAAAACACGACCCTTGTTGGGTCCCTGTCTCTTGACTCGGTACTCCATCACAATCTTCTGCTTACACTTGCCGCAGATAATGAGAGGGAGTTCTGGCCTCAGTCGTTTCGCAACCGAACGAGAGGCCGATGATCCGGTACCAGTTGTCATCTACTTTCTATACTTATTTTTGCAAACTAGTGTAAATTTCATATTTTCTAAAATGATATATTTAAACAAAACTAGTACGGATTTCACATGTTTCAATAAATAATCATCCGTACTAGTTGACCTTGCTTACGTGATCATCTCGGCCAGCATTTCTCCATCGGACGGCACCGTACTTGGCCAAGGAAGAGCTCCGATTCTACGAGAAAGGGAACACGGTCTTCCACGACCGTTGCCGCTCTCCCTCGTAGCATCAAAGTTCCTCCTTGACGTCCGTTACCGCTCGGTAGAGAACATGTTGGCCGAGCTGAACACGGTCCGCAAGTTCAACTAGTACGGATTTTCTATAATTTTCTAACTATTTACTAAGTTTTTCATTTCATGGAAAATTTAATTCTAAAAAAAGGCATGATTTCTAAGTAGTTCATTTCATGGAAAAAATAATTCTAAGTGACCTGCTCGATATCGGTGAGCTCGCGGACGTTTAGGTTGCCGAGGATATTAACATTTGTAGATGACATTTGTAGGTCTGAAGTTATCAAATATCCATCAAATTATAGCTCAAAAACATGTTTCAATAAATAACCATCCGTACTAGTTGACCTTGCTTACGTGATCAACTCGGCGAGCATTTCTCCACCGGACGGCACCGTACTAGGCCAAGGAAGAGCTCCGATTCTACGAGAAAGGGAACACGGTCTTCCACGACCGTTGCCGCTCTCCCTCGTAGAATCAAAGCTCCTCCTTGACGTCCGTTACCGCTCGGCAGAGAACATACTCGCCGACTTGAACACGGTCCGCAAGTTCAACTAGTACGGATTTTCTATAATTTTCTAACTATTTTCTAAGTTTCTCATTTCATGAACTAATTTAACTTTTGTTTATCCAAACATATATGCAAATCATCATGTGATTTTGAGCTAAAAATGACATATAAAAGCATAATAAAGTCCAACATATAAAGTTACACATGCATCTACATCGCAAAATGAGATAAGCTACTGATAAAACATAAGAGGATTAAGTTTGTTACCTCCAAAATCGAAGAGCAACACCAATGGAGGGGGAGAGAGCAAGAACAACAGCAAGCTGAAAAACAGAGGCAGTGAGTTTGAATGGAATGGCTCGGGCTCGGGGAGGAAGAAATGAGCTGAATTATAGGCCGGGATTATTAGTCCCGGTTAGGGGTCCAAACCGGGACTAAAGATTAATCTTTATTCCCGGGGCATCACCCAAACCGGGACTAAAAGCTACCAGCCGGGACTAAAGGTTTACCTTTAGTCCCGGTTGGTAATACCAGCCGGGACTAAAGGCCCCTGCCCCGCGGACGACCGTTGGGCAGGGACCTTTAGTCCCGGTTGGTATTACCAACCGGGACTAAAGGGTCCTTTAGTCCCGGGGGCAAAAAATGCCGAGGCTAATGCCAAATTGGGACATCGTTCTAAAGTCTGTTCTCTAGTAGTGTATATTTTGAGATGGATGCAGCAGCACATGTCATGGTATTAACATGCATGAGAACAAAACCAAAGAGTGAGTGCAACTAGTATGTATTTTGAGCGCGGTTATTTTGAGATGGATGCAGTAGCACATGTCACTGATTTATTATGCACAGCCTTGTTTGTATCATCGTAGGGACGAGCCAAGATTCGAGAACATAATCTCCTCACTCCTTGACTTGTATCGCCTTGCCAGACAGAGCCATAATCTCATCCATGAAGAAAATCATACGGAGCATAAAATATATGACATAAAAATATGGGGGTATAATATGACTGACATATAGAGAACATTAATGTTTTTCCTTAGGCTCATATCTTGCAGATAAAGGACTGAGCCTAGGCGACAGTAAACTTGTTACACGCAGCCTTATTTGTATCATCGTAGGGACCGAGCCAAGATTCAAGAACAGAGTCTCATTCATTTGCTTCCTGTATCGCCTAACTAAACCAAATAGTGGGGGCGTAACCTCAACCATGAAGAAATCATGGAGAGTGAGGAACATATGATATCTAAAATGTGGGGAAAATTTGTTATGCACATCGTAGGTACCAAGCCAAGATTCGAGAACGGAGTCTCTCATTCATTGACTTGTATCACCTAACAAGACCAAATAGAGGGATAGGGACATAACTTCAACCATGAAGAAAATCATGGAGAGCATGAAGAACACATAGCCTAGGAAAATAAAAATGGTTGCGCTTATATGGCTTGTATCATGATGACCAAGCCAGTGGCGGGAGAAGCCGATGGAGCTTCCTCACCTTTTCTGCCTCGATGCCTCAATGCGCAACGAGCTGTGAGCAGCTCCGAGAGCAGTACTCCTTCCCTAGACTCAACGTCAGTCGGGAATTGAAGATATCACCAGCAGCTTGATGGCGGTGATCTCTTTTCTTTCCTTCTATGCGGTGCTCAGCAGCTGTTCGCTTTTGTGGGTGAGTTGACGAAGCAGCGCAGCAACCTTTCGGTGTTCTTTTTCTGGCCTTCTTTTTTAGCCTCTCACGGTGACCCGATTACCCATTGATCTTTGATGATTAATTAGTTAATTTGGTTCCAGCATTTATATGTAGACTTATGGGAGATGTATTCAGGTTGTGGGCCCATGGCCCAAGCTCTACGTGCGCCAATCCTCCGTATGGGTATGGCAAACATATACGTGGGCAGGCACCCAGCTAATATTATTGAGCAGCTCGTAAGTATGCAACCGCCAGGTGGGCCACACACATTTTCCTTACAGAATAATTAAACTGATATTTTAATATTTGCACATTTGCAAATATTGTTTTATTTACTTGATTCGTGTGTACCAGTACATACCTATTTGAGCATGCCTCAAAGTATCTGTGTGGTAGGGCTTTTTTTTTTGACACAGGCGTGAGTTTGAACTTTTCATTTCATTTCATTTTCTTTTATTTCCTTTAATCAACACATCTCTGTCATGTTTGTATAGACTAACATGTTGAATTGACTAGTTATTTGATTAGCCAAATACACATTTATATGTATAAGATTTGTATTTTATCCCGCAACTGGCTAACCGGCAACGAACATGCCATATATTTCTATATGCAGAGTACGTTTTGATACACCCGCTCATGTATATCTATTTATTTTTAATGCCCTGGAATGTCAAAGCCAATATCAGTTCCTTTGTTTAAATGATATTATTTCATATATTTTCCATTCTTAGATGGGATTTAGCCAAAACATTTTTTTATCAGGACAACTATTACATATTGCAATGGGGCCAAAACCTGTGTCAACATGTACCCACTATCTTATTCAATTTTTGTACCATCTTTGCTTAGAACAATGGTGTGATTGTTAGTTTGGTTGACAAAGAGATTACAAAGGTGATTCCCATTCTTCATTATGTTGATGGTACTATTTTATGCACACAATATGATCTAAAGGTGGATAGAACCCATTAGACAATAGCCGATCAAGTGTGCATGGGAAAGATCGCAAACACAAGATACATGCCCATAATTGGAAAGACATGCAACAAAAGTTTACTAGCAATCTTTTCCAAAATCTATAGAGTCAACCCAAGCAAGTCAATTGCTGCGGTAGATTCACATGTACCGGGTGTATTCATATTTGAACTAGTGGAAGCATGTAACCCAGGAGACTCAGCAAGCTATTTCCTTTTGATTTGCCACCCAAGAACATGATGTGCTGGAACTATGCAATATCCATGTGGAAATTCTTCTAGAAGCAATTTAAAGTAGAAAAGATCCTCTTGAAACACGGAACTCAATGGATCTTAAACCAAAGAATTATAGGACAGCTTGACAACAAATTCTAACTGCTTAAACATCGATTAGAACGAGCAATATCAACATATGATTTGCAATATGGGTTTGATTGAACTATAGTTGTAACACGTGCCCCATGTTCAAAACTGCTTATATGGCCCAGCTCCGCATGTGGAACGAGCCTGCATACGCGTAGCACCTCGCTTACACTTTCGTCCTCGCTTCATGTAAAATGGTTAATCCCCTCACCCTCCAAGGTGGGGTACTCAACCACACATATGCCACTTGGGCCACATGGGCCAACCTTCACAACTACTACACTACTAGTATAGGCTACCCGCAGCCAAAACTGCTTATATGGCTCACCTCCGCACGTGGAATGGGCCTGCACCTCGCTTATACTTTCGTCCTCGCTTTGTGTAAAAGGGTTAACCCGAAAGTGCTACGTTTGGAACAACAAGGCTTATAAGCTGACCCTCATCCTCCTAAACTTCCAAGATGGTACTAAACCCACCAACCACAACCACGCATAAACCACTTGGGCCACATGGGCCAACTTCACAACTATTATATGCTACTAATGGGCTGGGGTGTTACAATAGTCCACTCAGCCACTTAGTCACAAATCCAAATCTCATATCCTCTTTTCTCGTTTAGACCACCGTCACGCCAATGACCAAACAAAATGCAAATTGTTTGCACTTCAAAAAGACTTTATCTTTTGAACCAACAGTCGAACGTGTATAATCTAGAGTTGTTGGAGAAGTGTGACATCAAGCTAGAGTGGAACTTATGGTGGAAATCTTTTGCTACTCCACCCAAATAGAACTGCAGGGTGAGGCTAGTAGAATCTTCATCGAGGACAATGGAGGAGCAACGAAAAGAGGCGACCAAGAAGAATTCACGAGAGGAGGGATAAAAGGACACACTAACTAGGAAGTTCAATCTTAAGCGCACAGACAGTAAAGATAAGATTTAATTAAAATCCCCACCAAAAGAAATTATACTTTCATGAAGTAAAATATATGGAGTTTCCATGTTCAAGTGAAATTACATTGATAATAATTACCAAATTAAACAATACAACTTGTTTATGCTATTTCAAAGATGACATATGTCAACAAACTGCTGTTGGCATTCATTGCTAATGCTGATCACTGAGCTTGGGAATATTGTCCATTTAAGTTTGAATATGTAATCATAGTTTGTTACTTCCATTTTAGGTTGTTGATATGTTTTAATCACCTACTCCCTCTGTCCTGTAATATAGTGCATTCTAGGAATTTTAAGACAAATTAAGAGAGAACATAAAAGATGCATATACCCTCATTTTATTTTCAAATCAGACGCTACCATCAATGTGATTAGTGGTGATTGGTTGAGAAATGAAAAGTATTTCATGCAAAACTGGTTTTTGTCCTCTAGACTGCATTATATTTGAGAACAAATTTTGAATGCTAGAATGCACTATATTACAGGACGGAGGGAGTAGTTATCTTAATTTGAAATGTTAATAACATATATGACAACCATGTTCGCAAACATAGTAAAGTGACAATTTGATAAAAGGTGTGTAATATTCCATATCACCATATGCAAACTTTTGGACCTAAACACGATGGGAATCAACTGCAGTGATCACAACTAAAATTGGAGTTGTTACAAGAAGTCAGAACAAAAAATTCAAACAGAACTACTTCACACTTAGTAGCAATGGATTCATTTTATCTGTTAAAAACAAGAAAGAAGCAAATCAAAGTTATTTGATTCAATCTTTTTGGAGATTTTTTAAAAAAGTAAAAAACCTTCCTTGGATGAAAAGATAGCGGCCACTCATATTTGCGACATGAAAAGAGTCCACAACTCAATTAAAAAGAGAATTGTTATAAGAAGCACTAGTAGAGAAACGACCTTTGATCCACTTCGAAATTTGGCTTTAGTCCCGGTATTTTTCGCGCCCGGGACTAGAGAAACCTTTAGTCCCGGTTGGTAGCTCCACCCGGGACTAAAGGACCCTGCCCAACGGCTATTGCGGCAGGCTTTTGTTGCAGGGGACTTTTAGTCCCGGTTAGAACTAGCAACCGGGACTAAAGGTTAACTTTTACTCCCGGTTGGTCCCTCCTACCGGGAGTAAAAGTCTACTCCCGGCTGGAGGCTCCGTCCGGGACTAGAAAGTGACCTTTAGTCCCAGTTGCTGTCTCCAACTGGAACTAAAGGTCCCCTCCTATATACCCCTTCTTCCTCCCCGAGCCCGAGCCACTTCGAGCTCAGTGTTCTTGCTTCATCGCCAGCCTCTCTTCTTCCTCATCGCCGGTAATCATAAGATTTCTTCGATTCCTCCATCGATTCTTCGGTTCTAAAGGTTACCAACTTTATACTCTCATGTTTCATCAGTAGCATATCTCATTTTGTGGACTAGATATATGTGGTTTTTATGGTGGATTTTTTTATTTGTAAGCCATTTAAGCACAAAATCACTTTAAAGTTTGCATATTTGGATGAAGGAAGGTTAAAGTAGTTATTCAAAACTTGTATTCAGCTTTCATTTCTAGCATGCATAGCACACTTCATGGTTTAGAGATATAGAGAATTTTAGAGTTTTTTTTAATTTTATTTGTTTATAAAATGAGAAATTTATATTATATTAAAAATGAGTATAGAGAGTAGATGGCAACTGCTTCCGGGTCCTCGGCCTCTCATCGGGTTCCAAAGCGACTGAGGCCGGACCTCCATCTCATTGCATGCGGCAAGTGTGAGGAGAAGATTGTGATGGAGTACCGGGTGAGGAAGGAGTGTCCCAACAAGGGTCGTATCTTCTACAAGTGTTCAGATCGCAATGTGAGTTATTTTGTTGCATTTGATGATTATAGTTAATTTATACTTATTTTCATGATGATTGTGATTAGAGTTCTAATTTTTTGTTTTAATTTCAGTGGGATGGCACTGGATGTTCAGGCTGGTACTGGGAGGAAGAGTATGTTGAACACGTGCAAAACTCTCTTGCATAGGTGGCTACGGCGGCTGATGAGGCAGTGATCCTGCGGAAGAAGCCCATAGATGTTGAACAAACGCATGATCTGTCTGTTTTAGTTGGGATTGGTCGCGAAATCCTTATGCTGCTGAAGTGCATTTTAGCTTTAGTTTTTTTAGTGGTAGTTGGGATTGTCTACATTGTAGCGAGACTTTCATAAATTAATACCTTATGTGGTGGCATGCATGTTGTATAATTAACTAATTATGTTCTAGGTTTTAATATGGTATGTATGTCATGTAATGCAGATGAGCCGGCATTGGATGTACAATGCTGATCGCCGCTCCTAAGAGTTCATTAAGGGCGTGCATTCTTTCTTAGCATGGGTGTGCTCCTCCAGCATCACCCATTGCCAGTTTCCATCGCGCTCGGCCAGCGCGAACGTGGGTGGTTCCTCAGCACTGATGAGTAGTAGCTCTACATCATTGAGCAGCCGACCAGCAAGGCCTGAGGGCCCTGTGCCACCGACGATGTCATCCAGCCTGTGGAACCGCACCTCCTCACCTTCATGGTAGGCATCCACGAACTTAGTGATGTCACTTAGAGGTGAGGCGAACTCGATCGGCGTCGATGGAGTTTCCTGTTCCGCCGGAGTGCTCGGCATAGCACCTTGAGTGCTTGGCACCCTGATTGCAGTGCTCAACACTACTTCTGGATAGCTCATCATAACTCCTGTAGTGTTTGGCCACACTGTAGGAGTGCCTAGCCTCAGTCTTGGAGTGGTCGGCACCACTGCAAGACGTCTTGGCTCCACCACGGGAGTGCTCGGCACCCGTCCTAGAGTGGTCGCCACCACTGTAGAACCTCTCGGCACCACTCCTGGCATGCTCGGCATCCCTCCAGGAGTGCTCAGCACTCTTCCCTGAGTGCTCGGCATCCTTCCCGAAGTGCTTGGCACTGCCCCAGGAGTGCTCGGCTCTACCGCTGGAGTGCTCAGCACTCCTCCCAGAGTGCTCGGCACCTCTTCCCTAGTGTCTCCACCACCGTGGATGACCAAGTGCTCGACGACGAAGGTGCTGGTGAAGCCGCTAGCTTTCCCCATGCTTGGACTGCTCCAGTCTCAAGCCACCTTCTCATTGAACACGACGTCGCGCGAGACAAGCACCTTGTCTCCGTGTGGGTCATAGAGCTGGTACGCCTTGGTACCCTCCGCGTAGCCCAGGAACACCATGGGTGTGCTCCTATCCTCCAGCTTGGTGAGGTTTGGCTTTGTCTTCCTGACGTGGCCGATGCAGCCGAATGTCTAAAGGAAGGACACGCTCGGCTTGCGCCCATACCAAGCTTCGAACGGTGTCTTGCTCGTCAGGGCCTTGGTCAGAGCGCAGTTGAGGATGAACACCGCTATGGTCACCGCCTCCCCCCAGAACCTTACCGGCATGCCTTTGGCCTTCATCATAGATCGGGCCATGCCGACCACCGTCTAGTTCCATCGCCCCACCACGCCATTCTGTTGTGGCGAGTATGGCGCAGTGTGGTGTTGCCCCACATGCTGATCCGTGCAGTATGCAGCGAACTCCACCGAAGTGAATTCGCCACCGCGATCAGTCCTCAGCATGCGGAGCTTCTTGCCACTCTCGGCCTTCGCGCGCATCTTGAACTTCTTGATCATCGCCGCCACTTCGTCCTTGCTCATCAGGAGTTGCAGCCACATGTAGCGACTACAATCATCCACGAGCAGGAGGAAGTACCGCCGACCACCATTTGTAGCAGGCATGATCAGCCCGCAGAGGTCGCCGTGGATGAGCTCGAGAGCGTCCTTCATGCGATACTTGGCCGCCTTTGGGAAAGGTAGCCTCCTCTGCTTCCTGGCTAGGCAGCTATCACACAACTCGCCTCCATGCTTGATGTGGGGTAGCCCTTGGACCATCTTCTCCAGCCGACCAAGCGTGTCGAAGCTGAGATGTTCGAACAGGGCATGCCACATCCATGGTTTCTCGGAGTGCCTTGCCACCAGGCACACTGGCTGCTCTACCTTCAGGTCGAGCAGGTACAACCGGTTCAGGGACCTCTTCACCTTGGCAAAAAGTCACTGCTCCCGGTCCCTGATCCTAAGGACTCTATCCTTGATCAGTACCTCGCTACTACGCTCATCCAGCTAACCAATGCTGATGATGCTGGAACGTAGCTGCGGGATGTAATATACATCTGTTAGCATGCGGTGCTCCCCGTTCTGGCACCTGAAGATGATGGTGCCGCGCCCTTGGATAACCACCCTTGAGCCGTCACCAAACTTCACCGTACCGGTAACATCGTCGTCGAGCTCGGAGAAGGATGCCTTGGAGCCCATCATGTGGTTGCTGGCACCAGAGTCCAGATACCACCACTGCTCCTGGTCGGCACCCACACGTCTGAGGTGGACTTGGGCGCGTTGTTCATCGAGGTTGATGGTCTTCAGGGCCTTCCCAAGTCCTTCCACCATCGTCGCCTCTTCCCTCTCCTTGGCCTCGACGTCGTGCAGTGTACAGAACATCGTCATCAGGATAGTGGCCTCATCCTCATCATCGGCTTGCGCCAGGTGAGCCTGAGCCTTCTTTTCCTGCTTATGGTTTGGGCACTCCCGTGCCCAATGGCCCATCTTCCCGCAACGCTGGCAGGTGTTGGGGTCGACCTGCTTCTTCTCTGAAGAAGCCTTGCCATGGCGCTTGCCATCGCCACTGCGGCTGGAGGAGGCTGCCTTCCTAGAGTTCCTCCGAGCAGCCCACTCCTCTTATGTCAGTAGGAGTTTCCCGCTGTCCTTCGTTGCTGTTGCCTGCTCCAGGCGCTCTTCCACTGCCTGCAGATGGCCTGTCACATCCTCAATGGTGAGGGTGGACAAGTCTAGCATCGTCTCTATGGAGAGAGCGATCTGGATGTACTTTGCCGACACGGAGTGGAGGTACTTGGAGACCGCCTCCTCTTCGTCGATGGTGATGCCATGGCTCTTCAGCTTGCTGATGAGTGTCTGTAGGCGGAGGGAGAAGTCCTCCACCATTTCACCATCCTTGAACTTGAGGTTGGCGTACTCCTGCTTCAGAAGCTGGGCCGTCGCCTTCTTTGCATGGTCGGAACCGACGCGCATCGCCGCAATAGCCTCCCACGCCTCCTTAGCCGAGCTCTTCGCCCCAACGGCTCCCTGTACTCCGCCGGTACAGCAGCGATGATAGCCTCCAACGCTGACATGTCATCTTCTTCATTGTCGGTGTCCTTGTCAACAACATTCCAGAGCCGTCGGGCTCTGAGCTTGACCTTCATAGTCACCGACCACTCTCCATAGTTGGTGCGAGTCAGCGTCGGCCAACTGGTGCTGCTTACCTCCTGCACCGTGCGAACAACGACCTCCGGTTGTGGGTGGGCAGCCACAACAGTGCCACTGCTGTCGCCCATCTCCGAACCGCCCGTCATCGCCAGCGGTTAGTCTGGCGACGACGCTTGTACGGCTCTGATACCACTTGTTGGCCCACAGGATCAGCGGCTCAGGTGAGTGACCCACTCACCGGTCTTGCCGAGCGCCCGCTAGTGTTGCCGAGCACCCACTAGCCGTGCCGACCACGAACAAGCGTTGTCCGTCCCCACGCACGATGGCTTGAGCTAGAAGAAGAAGGGAGAACAGAGCATACACACAGTACAAGACACCAGCGTTGGCCGAAGCCCTGTCTGGGAGATGGCAAATCTGAACCCTCTTTACTGAGTTGCCTTGGTAGTCTATTTATACAACTCTATTCATCTAGTCCTAGTACATCGCACATGCTGTAACAATAACTAGATAACATACAGGGCTGACTCTGCGCTGGCCACTGCATGTGCCTACAGTGCTGCAGGTGAGCCGTGCGGCGCCTGCACCTACAGTGGCTACAGTATCACAGCAGGGGGACCTTTCGGCGCCGTCTTCCCTTACTGTGTTCACACAAGGTAGCAGTCTATTCAGCTTCCTGTGCCTCCCTCCACTCAAGTCCCTGCCATTTGTGGCTCCTCCGTTCAGCACCACAGTGCCTCGCAGGCTATTGCTGAGTAGATGAAGGGTTTCAGATGATTAATTCTCTGATCAGTTCTCTCATTCAATTGCGCGTTTTTGGTGATTAATTCCTCTCTTCAGATATACGTTCCCAGTTATTTGTGCCCATATTAATGTCCTGCTCCATCTTCCTCCCATTGCTTGCTCCCCTTTTGTTCAGAGCTATTGGCCCCAGGTCTCCCATTGTTCTTCTGATGCAGACCTGCACATTGTGGCAAGTAAGGTTACATCCATAGGCCTTTCAATCCCCTCTGCTCTACTGACTTCTTTCAATTCTCAGGCCCCTCTCTGTTCATCGATTGCCTTCCTTTCATTTTTTGTTCCAGCCAAGATTTAGTTTCCAAGGTACATCTCAATTTAAAGTTCATATTTTCTTACAGTTCTATGTACAGTTCATATTTTCTTGCAGCACCAAAGTTTAGTTTCCAAGGTACGTCTAAATTTATAGTTCATATCTTCTTACAGCTTTATGTACAGCTCATATTTTCTTACAGATTGCAATTGTCCAAAACATGAAAATACCAGCAGATGAACATGTGACTGCATTGAACATTGCAATTGGAAAGAAAAGACTTTTCCATATTGGCATGAATACTGTTTACTCAACAAAGTTCAGCTGCAATTATGTCCTTAAAAAGAGTTTCAAAATTGATAATGAGAAAATAAAGACAATCCCATTGACACACCTAACAACACCATCAGGTACGTTCCCTTTTCCCAAACCACTCAATCCTGACAAATTCAATCGTTAGTGACAACTAATATACTGTTTCAACTCAATTGGTCTTTTGTCCTAGAAGCATTCATACCAATCTTACAATCGATACTTCCCAAGCTCCCAATTCTCAGGAATCCCCAGAGGGCACATCCACAAGGTACTCTGAATTTTCCCATTGATTTCCAAAATGGATACATTATCATATTACTATTAAATTAGTAACTAATTTATTCTCATCAAATGCAGCTCCACGACTGCGACAACTGATAATGAACCAGCTACCAAAAAAGCAAACAAGCACACAACAATACAGAGAGTGACAACTAAATTCAAACCAAGTGACACCTTCATTACTCAAGATTACCATGCTACCTTAATAAATCTTAGAGTGTCCTCTTCACTCAAACCACGTGTAATTTGCTGCACTGGAAACATCTTACTCCAGTCAGCCTGATATTTGGTCATCGTATTACATAATAAATTCTAAACTACATATCTGAAAACTCCAATCACCCAAATGCTTCCATAGAATTGGTGCCTCAAATTCCCGCAGCAACGCGTGGGGAATTCAACTAGTTGCTTATTATTTTCTCACCCATTCTCACTGAAATGTGGCCCTAGGAGTGGCATGCCAGTGATACATCATGTAGCTAATCAGGAAGTTTCTAGGAAATTGCTAACTAGATCATGCTTTCAACGAATAGGAGTTTGATCACAATGCTATCTGATATTTCCAAAATCTAGATATACATATATGGCAAATGGTTAATCTTAATTAGAACCAGATAAAAATGGTATTAGAGCACATAGACATAGTTTATGGGTATGTTTTATTAGCACTAAACATGACCCAAATTGAATTGCTTATATAAGGCAGGATAAGGTAAAACAGTACCAGAAACAGAGAGTGCTTTGCAATTATTATTTTTCTAAACTGCAACCTGTCATGTTAGGAAGCATTATACACACTATAATAATACTACCTGGCAGTTTCTATGCATAAGTTAATTTACAATTTCCTAATAGCTGATGACAAATGGGTCGCACCTTGTCCACGGGAAAGAAGGACCTCTATGTCAGTGACACCGTGTTAGAATCCAAAAGAGACATGTTGATATACTATTTCTAAAGGCATTCTAATACTTCGAATCACAAGGAAAATGTTTGCACTTGGTACTTTTCTTCTATATATAGGAAACTTCTCGACCTCCTTCACATCAAAACACAATGCCTCCTTAAAAAACACTTCCATATTTTTAGTAGTTCCTTTCGATCCGGATTCTCCATCCTATGAAGCCTAAGAGGCCAAGGAGAACCGGTATCCACTATGTTGAGAATGATATTGACCGTAGCTTCACATTCATCAAGCGGCGCGATGGGCTTTTCAAATCCGCAGCTGACCTATCGATCCTCACTGGCGCGAAAGTTGCTGTTGTAGTAGAGTCCGAACGCGGAAAAATGTTCGCATTCGGCACTCCATCAGCTGGCCCCATTATTGATTCTTTCCTTTCAGGGAATGTGGAAGGTCCAATCCCTCATGAGGTACAAAAGGCCAACACCATTTCTCTAGAAAATAAGCTAGTCCGGCTAGGTAATCTCAAGGACGTGCAGGACAGGAGGATGAGGGTTTCTATGGCACGTTCCAAGGAAATTCAAGAAAGTTCAAAGATTGCTAAGCTTGTCTATGGTGAGATAGATGATCTTAGTGTCGACGAGCTCAATGAGCTGCTACATGGGCTCACACGGATCAATCAAGAGATTGAAGATCAGGTGCGTGCTTCACAAATCCAGGTGCCACCAAGACATTTGCCATGGACTTCTGTACAACCTTTGCAGATTCCAAGATCGTCTAGTGCTATTCCAGAGCCATCATGGTTGCAGTCCTCACTTCTGAACTCAACCACGCTGCCCTCACCACAAGCACCACCAGTGCCCCCGTTACAACACAGTCTGATGCCACAGCACCCTTGGGTAGCGGATATGTTACCACTACCTAATGAAGCACATCAGTACAACGATCAAAGCCAGCAGTTGGTCATCAACGGTAACCCCTCTGGACATTTCTGGCTACCGTCTCTACTATCCTCAGTGCCGCCACCGTCACCACCACCCTCATCAGAACATCTACCTCTAGAAGTTGAGCTTCCTTTCCAAGCACTGAATTTAAATCCGGTGCTGCCACCTCAAAGTCATGACACTAATACTCTCTCGATCTTAGAAAATAATGATCTTTCACTTTTTACTGGTGGCGCTGAGGGGAACAGTTACCCAGCTGAGGGAAGCCATGCCAGTTACCAATGGAATTCATTTAGTCCTTCCAATGATCTGTATTATGGTGCTTATGGAGGACAAGATGCTGGTGGTCACGACATGCCTGGTCCTTCTGGCCTTAATCAAGGAACTTATGATTGGGTCAGCAGACCTTATTAGACCTTAAAGCCCTGGCGATGGTGGTACGGGCAATAATCTTGGTGATATGGGCCATGATGATAGTTGACAAAATTTCAATTATGTTGTTGATCAAATCAGTTTTTTCTATCTAGTTGGTTACCATTTGGGAAATAAGTGTGGTTTTTATTGTGTTCTGCATGTATGGGCATATTTAGGACAAAGAGCTCTTGGAATTTATTTCATGAGTCTGATGCTGTCATCCATGTAATGCATTATTCGTATCTTTTATGTTGTATAACTAATGCAATCATCATTTGATAAAAAATGAAAGTTGTCCATTACATGATGAAGAAAGAAAGGTTAAAAGGGGCATCCTTGTAGCATCTCTTGAAGCTCCTATTTTCAGTTGCGTTTTTGTTTACGCATGATATTGTGCAAAGCACCATTGAGAACCATGATGACACAAAGGATGCGCAAAACGAAAGATATCATGTCTCACTGGGAAATTCAATGATCTTGTGCAACTTGATATCATAAAGATATGCTGATGAAATATTCTCACGACTGAATGTGCTCACTGAGAAATTCAATGATCTTGTGCAACTTGATCATTCTGATGCCGCTTGATCAGTGACTTGAATAAAGAATGCACATCTCTGATCAAACGGCTTCATTCTATGGGCGCTGCTCATCGCAGATGGGGATTTGAAACAACTACATCTGAGATTTTGACTGCATGTAGATGTGGGCACTATAGCAGTTGGTATGTGAACTAAACAAAACATAGACGGGGATTTAAAACTACATCTGAGATAGAGATTGCATAGAGACAGGCCTTATAGTGGTCGGTCCGAACCAAATATAGACGGGTCACTGCAAATCCCTGTTTATGTTATAGACAACATCAGAGATAGGTCGTAAATGCATCACATAAAGATGATACAACCATCTGAGTATTGGAGTCTGTGATGAACTATCACAATGTCACATCACAGATGGGTTATTACCCTTCTGTGATGAAACATCATTACAGACGGGTCAGGACACTGTCTGTGATGTAATCGATCACATACGGGTTCTTAAGTATCTTCACAAGCGGGTATTACCTGTCTGTGATTACAGCCATCATAGAAGAAATAAAAGCATATTATTATAAAATAGAGTACACAACATAACTTGAGCCAGATACATAGAAGCATATTATTAAAACATGAATCACCCCGGTTTTTGAACATTTATGCTTCTTAGATCCTAAAAATTACAGATAAATTGTTCATAGGCAATTGCTCAATGTCGATCATCAGATTATTGACTAGTGAAAAACACTCATAACTTGGTGCCAAATAACCATAGCATATGCCCTTCATATTCTTTGCGCACCAGTTTAAGATATGGAATTAGCTTGTTCCTTTTTCTTAACTTTGCCGTGGTGGCTCAAGTGTCCACCATATGCTTGTCCTGAGAAAAAATTTTGCAGAGCAGATCCTGCACACATATTCAACCCATCCTTTTTCATTTTCCAATGTAGAGTGTGGCATTCTCTGCACGATATTATTATAAGCGCCAACAACTTCCCTCGTCGGCATCGGTGGTTCACTTGGCACTTGTGTAGGTTGCTCAAAGACTGGGCCAAGGTCTACCTCTTCGATGGTATTAAAGTGTGCATGGAGAACCGCAAGAGGATTACCTTGGAGCAAGGATGTGAGTGGTGGTGGATCCATAGACTTAATCCTCATAGGATCAGAAAAGTTGAGGTAATCACCTACTGGCGTTGTCAGAAAATCTCGTTCCGACAAGAATGCATTCTGATTGCTAGATGAGCTCGCTGGGAGCTTGGAATGAAATGGACTGGAGATGATTGGGTCTCCGCTGGTAGCAGCTGTATGATTATAGAGTGATGGCAGCGATGTTGGTTCCTCTGCTTGGTATGGGTAGATAAAATTGCCATCCATCGATGTATGGGTAGGTTCTTGTGGTGTGTGCACAATAGGTTGGTTGTGTAATGTTGAACCTATGATGGACATTGCTGCCGTGCCTCTCAACACCTCATGCAAGGGAGAAACATATGGCTCATTTTCTACTGGTTTGATATCCTTGTGGGAATCCATGACTCTTAGGTTCTTAGTGTCTGACAGGAAGGCAGACCTATGTTAGGATATAGTTCAAGGGAGTATACTACATGCCTATTTATAGGGGTTTTAGGAATGTCGATACTCAAAATTAATGTGGCCCATTCATCACATATAAGATATGCAAAATTAATGTGGCCCATTTATTTAACTAATCTTTCAAGATTCTATTTGAGAAATGAGAATACGCATTAGTTGCAGAAGTGGGTTTTCTGTAGTTTTATATTGAGGTTGTGTTGAATCCATATCATAATGTGTAATCTTGTATTAATTAATTCATCATTTAGAAGATACAACTATTTATTTGCTCTTGTAATTCATTAAATGCAAGATATGTTAGTATTTTTGAGCAATAAACATTAATGAAATCCTAAGCTAGAAGATATGAATTCTAAACAAAAAAAATCTCCCACTTACCATGGGTGGATTGCTTCCTTGATTGTCCATGCGTAGCAAGCTTAATAATCATAGCCTTTCAGTGCTACACATGTTGCGATTGAAGAAGTCATTAGATTGCACTCAAATAGTGCAACCCAGTTCCACTATCAACCAATGAAAGGTGATCAACCAAGATTTACTACACACAAATTCAATCAGCAGCCTGCGTACAATATACAATGACATTTGTTCGACGTGCGCCTTTATGCGCACATGGTGAGATGACACCAACATAAAAATAGTCATGATTTCTAGTGATCCAAGTAAAGAATAGCCTTCATATTTTGGTCATTCCACACACACATATATTCTTAGCAAAAACCTAGTGAAATACTGTCCTCGCTTTCGAATATCATTCATGTTACATGCATAGGGACACAATAGGACAATGGGGCCTACGGGAAACATTGCCTCCAATATCCCAAAGGGCCCTGCTATTTTATTAGGATGCATGATGAGTCAAGTTGTGAAAACCATGTTATGGGACATTTTCTTTCTTTATCGTCTCTTCTTTCTCTTTGAACTCTTTTGCCATCTTACTAAAACAACAATCTCGTGGTGAGTGACTAGCAATTTCACCACATACGTGATAATATTGATGGCCTTGGCCTCATTCCCTTCTCCAGTCATCTTGGCCTCTTTGAAATCAGTGACCTCCTCGGCCACCACGAGATGGTGCACAGAGCTGACCTAGAACTTCTTTATGTTGATTTTGCTCCTACTCACGGTTGTTTATGGTGCGTACGTAAAGGGCACATATTTCGCTGATTGCCCTGCTGGGTGTGTTACTGATTGCCAGGCTTCGGTGTTGCTGCTAGATCGTGTGGAGGAATTGCCAAATGGACCAAGCCATCTTAGGAAAGGAGAGGACAACAGGGAAGAACTGGAAGGCGGGCTAGGCCGGTTTGAAGAGGAATGAAGGGAGAGAGAAAGAAAAAGGATTGGCAACAGGTCCAGGCCACAAGCGGAAGGGCAGGTTGTGACTGGGCCCTAGAGGAGAAACGGTTCGTGCCACAGATGGCTTGTTGGTCGAATGGATTAGGACAGAGCTTTCCATTACCAAAGGCTTTTCTTAACTCATCTTGATGAGAGTTTAACTCCAAATAAAACCAAAAAGGAACAAACATAAATATGCCCACTATAACATAACATGAATGAATTCATAAGATAATTGAGAAACTTTCATTGTATAGGGGTGGGGAAGAGTGTGAGGTTTTTTTGGTAAAACATGATTAATGTAAATTGAATTCGAGTGGTAGCTCCAAGTTAAAATCATTTTTGTTCTTGGAGAAACAAAGTTTGGCTTTAATTTCTAAAACTTATGAAATATTTTATTGGAACTATGCAATATTTTACATTGAACACCTTGATTTGTAATTTTGAAATAAGAGGGAAGAAGCAAAAGTTTTAACTTGCTTGTGACATGCAACACACCGTTACACATTTTTTTTTGAAAACTTGGTATTTTCATATTACATAAAAACATGGAACATTATATCCTTGGCTCGCTCCTTGACTTCGGTGAACACCGTCTTCACCACTTTCACACATTGTTAGGGGATTGCCCTCAGGGAACGCTACTCCCTCTTCAGGTCTACACTACAGCCAACATACAAGATAATGACGCATGAAGGAGAGCGAAGAGCCAAAGATGAAGCTGATGGCCCGAAGAGGTCTGCTACCGAAGGATACATAATGAATATCATTGATGATGGTGGCCTTTGGAAAACAGAGATGAGCCATAGAGGGGCTCGCTGCCAAATGATGGCCAAAGAGCATCTTTTAGGGCATGAGACCTGGCTCGGAAAGGTGAGATCCAAACCGTGTAAGGGTAGAACATAATGAAGTTCTAGGGAGTCGTACTTAGGGTTTTGCGATATGAGTGGTGCAAAGACTATAATGCAAACTAGGCATGTAAATTCTAGTATTAACCCAAATATTCAGGGAATATAGTTTGTACTAGGATTATCTTTAATGTTATGAGTAGACCCGTTAGCTCCCTATAAATACGGGATCACTGTAATTGAAATATCCAAAGAAAAAATTGCATGACTCATCCTGTTATTACTTCATGTCGATATGATGTGTATTGAAGTGAAACGATAAGCAATTTTTGCACTATTCACGTTGCAACCCATACGCTCAAGAATCTACCAAGAATGGCACCAAAGGAATCTCCCCCGAAATCCCTTGTCATTGCAACCCAAAACACGAAGTAGAACCCAACCCTTTGAAAACATAGAAACACAACCAGCTTTGAAGCACATGGAAATGCCCAAGAAGCACCAACCTAGTAACCAGATCATGATCAGGCCATGGAGAACGCTTCACCGCAACGAATAGAAGATAACCTCACCCGAAAGGGAAAAAGAAAAGCAAGCCATGGAGCAAGAACAAGCAACCACAAGTAAGAAAAAGGCAACCCATCAGTCAGAAGATGATGATGAAGAAAATCCCTTGTCATCACAGCCCCAGACACGAAGTAGAATCCAGAATTTTGAAAACATAGAAACACAACCAGCTTTGAAGCACATGGAAATGCCCAAGAAGCACGAACCTAGTAACCAGATCCCGATCAAGACGTGAAGATACGTTCACTGTCAAACGAATAGAAGATAGCCTCACCCAAAAAGCTAGGAAAAAGAAAAGCAAGCCACGAAGCAACAAGAGGCCATAAGTAAGCAAAAGACAACCCATTAGTCAGGAACAGGACGATGAAGATATCGAGAATAATATGTACGATGAACAAACAAACATGAGAAAGCTCGAAGAACACAAGAAAAATGCCCAAGCTAAACAAAGAAAAATTGAAATATAAAGCGAGGGAGAAGGCAACCCAACTCCACTAGTAATTCCTTGTGCGGGGTCCACATCGTGGCTGTCTTTAATATTTGTTTCATACACTAGCATTATGTACCAGTATATTTTAGAAGGTGTCATTTTATTTAAATGCCCATACGAGTCCACCGGGAAGTGGATATGCATAGTGGTCCATATAATTTTGCAGGCTTAATTTGCTTTGGTTACCACTCGTTGCAATGCACATGTGAAACAACTGGGTGGAGATGAGACTTTAGTCCAATTTCTCTAAGTTTATAGCGCCATGCATAAGCTTTTTCATTTGTGCAAACCGCATGTAGCATTTTGCATTTTGTTTCTTTTAATTTGAAGTGAACATTTATTTACTATTTTATATCGCCACTACTACTAGTGTCTAGTGCCATAATATTGAGCACGTAGCATGACGAGATGACAATTATCACTACTACAGAATGGACTTGTTGTCCCGGGCGGTAACAGCCTTTAGTCCCGGTTACCGCGCCGGGACAACGATCCCGGGACTAAAGGTGGAACCTTCAGTCCCGGGTCATCGAGCCGGGACTAAAGAGGGACCTTTAGTCCCGGTTGGTAACACCAACCGGGACTAAAGGCCCTCCAGCCGAGCAACCTGGCGTACCCTTTAGTCCCGGTTGGTAACCCCAACCGGGACTAAAGGTTCCTTTTCTTTTTCATTTTTTTTGTTTAATTTGTTTTCAGTTCAGTTACACGTATTTGTTTAATATATAATATGTTTTTATGTACGTATTCTACGCTGTTAATATAAATACACGCATGCGTATAATTACATCTAATTCTCATCTTGAGCATTATTATATTCGAATAAAGTATGAAACTATATATATTATATATATATATATATGTATATATACAACACTTTCATAATCTTGTTCTCGAAAATAACGATATCAATAAACATTTAATTTACATCATTTATTCCTTAGGATCAAAGTAGAACTCGCCGTTGGGATTTAAGCACTTTTTCTAGAAGATATCCTGCTATTGACTCTTGAACTGCTTTCAGATGGTCTTTTTGCATGACCCTTCGTTTCAACCATTCAGTCTTGCATTTGAAATAAAAGGAAAAGTATTAATACACATATATGTATATATATTCATTTAAAAATAAATAAAAATTGATATATACGTACTCTGAGGACATCTTCAGGAGTTCTTCTTATGTGCGCAGTGATAAATTCACAAACGTAGTATCCACACAAGTTATTACCTGGTTCCTGCCGCAAACACCACTGTACGAGAAGAAGATTATTCTCATCATCTCACACGTAAATTGAAGTACGATATAGTAATTAAACACGTGGGGAAGTGTATATAGTACAACTTACTGGTATTTCAACTACATTAAGTGGTGCCTTGCAATCCTTGCGATGTTGCCGAATAAACTCTTTCCAAACCCTGTGCGACCAATAATGTACGATCGTTAATAAATTATGGCAAAGTCTATTCAATAATAGTTGTGCGCGAGAGATCGAAATTACCCCTGGATAATGTCTATCATATCTTGGTATAGTGCCCGTTCTTTTCTCAACGAGTCAAAGATTAGTAACCGACTTGAGTTTAACTCAATGACAATGAGTATCCAGTGAAAACTGCATTGGTTTATACACACACAGTACTTGCATATAAGTTGTATTGATATTACATAAAATGTGTAGACTACATTATTATTAACACTTACTCAAAGTTGTACGGGAAAAATATTGTTGTCTTGTCGTGCTGCTTCACGAAGAACATCATGATATTCTCCTGTGCTTCAGATACCCATCGCTCCTTGACAATAATACCGGTTTTGAATACGATATAAGGATCAATGAAGCCAACACTGGTGTCTTGTATTCTTTGGAGCTCTGACATCTGGAATCTGTATATAAATATAAGTTACATGTGAGGATAATTATATACACGTACGCATGGAAGTGAGTTTATTAAATAAAAGTAAGAATCACTTACAAACAAAAGGAGCTAATGATTGATTTGTCCAGAGCGTCCATGTGGTATAGTTGATGCAATTCTTCGAAACTAATATGTAAGATGTCATCGCCACGGAAGTAATGATGGTCTCTAAATCTGACAAAGATCCACTGCTCACCCCTGCCACACGTAAGCAATCCCAACTATCACTAAACAAACTAAAACTACAATGCACTTCAGTAACATAATTATTTCGTGATCGTACGCAACTAAAACAGACAAATCATTCTTCTGTTGAATATCAATAAGCTTCTCCTGCTGGCTCACTGCCTCATCAGCAGCAGCCGCTACCTCAAGCGCACCCAAATTCTGCACGTATGTAGCATAATCTTCCTCCCAGTACCAACCATCGCATCCATTGCCCTCCCACTGTAATTAAAGCCAAAAAATATTTAGTCAAAAATATTCAAGAAAAGCAGGTCAATTAGCCATAAAGATAAAATGCGTAAGAAACTCACATCGCGATCCGGGCACTTGTAGAAAACACGACCCTTGTTGGGTCCCTGTCTCTTGACTCGGTACTCCATCACAATCTTCTGCTTACACTTGCCGCAGATAATGAGAGGGAGTTCTGGCCTCAGTCGTTTCGCAACCGAACGAGAGGCCGATGATCCGGTACCAGTTGTCATCTACTTTCTATACTTATTTTTGCAAACTAGTGTAAATTTCATATTTTCTAAAATGATATATTTAAACAAAACTAGTACGGATTTCACATGTTTCAATAAATAATCATCCGTACTAGTTGACCTTGCTTACGTGATCATCTCGGCCAGCATTTCTCCATCGGACGGCACCGTACTTGGCCAAGGAAGAGCTCCGATTCTACGAGAAAGGGAACACGGTCTTCCACGACCGTTGCCGCTCTCCCTCGTAGCATCAAAGTTCCTCCTTGACGTCCGTTACCGCTCGGTAGAGAACATGTTGGCCGAGCTGAACACGGTCCGCAAGTTCAACTAGTACGGATTTTCTATAATTTTCTAACTATTTACTAAGTTTTTCATTTCATGGAAAATTTAATTCTAAAAAAAGGCATGATTTCTAAGTAGTTCATTTCATGGAAAAAATAATTCTAAGTGACCTGCTCGATATCGGTGAGCTCGCGGACGTTTAGGTTGCCGAGGATATTAACATTTGTAGATGACATTTGTAGGTCTGAAGTTATCAAATATCCATCAAATTATAGCTCAAAAACATGTTTCAATAAATAACCATCCGTACTAGTTGACCTTGCTTACGTGATCAACTCGGCGAGCATTTCTCCACCGGACGGCACCGTACTAGGCCAAGGAAGAGCTCCGATTCTACGAGAAAGGGAACACGGTCTTCCACGACCGTTGCCGCTCTCCCTCGTAGAATCAAAGCTCCTCCTTGACGTCCGTTACCGCTCGGCAGAGAACATACTCGCCGACTTGAACACGGTCCGCAAGTTCAACTAGTACGGATTTTCTATAATTTTCTAACTATTTTCTAAGTTTCTCATTTCATGAACTAATTTAACTTTTGTTTATCCAAACATATATGCAAATCATCATGTGATTTTGAGCTAAAAATGACATATAAAAGCATAATAAAGTCCAACATATAAAGTTACACATGCATCTACATCGCTAAAATGAGATAAGCTACTGATAAAACATAAGAGGATTAAGTTTGTTACCTCCAAAATCGAAGAGCAACACCAATGGAGGGGGAGAGAGCAAGAACAACAGCAAGCTGAAAAACAGAGGCAGTGAGTTTGAATGGAATGGCTCGGGCTCGGGGAGGAAGAAATGAGCTGAATTATAGGCCGGGATTATTAGTCCCGGTTAGGGGTCCAAACCGGGACTAAAGATTAATCTTTATTCCCGGGGCATCACCCAAACCGGGACTAAAAGCTACCAGCCGGGACTAAAGGTTTACCTTTAGTCCCGGGGGCAAAAAATGCCGAGGCTAATGCCAAATTGGGACATCGTTCTAAAGTCTGTTCTCTAGTAGTGTATATTTTGAGATGGATGCAGCAGCACATGTCATGGTATTAACATGCATGAGAACAAAACCAAAGAGTGAGTGCAACTAGTATGTATTTTGAGCGCGGTTATTTTGAGATGGATGCAGTAGCACATGTCACTGATTTATTATGCACAGCCTTGTTTGTATCATCGTAGGGACGAGCCAAGATTCGAGAACATAATCTCCTCACTCCTTGACTTGTATCGCCTTGCCAGACAGAGCCATAATCTCATCCATGAAGAAAATCATACGGAGCATAAAATATATGACATAAAAATATGGGGATATAATATGACTGACATATAGAGAACATTAATGTTTTTCCTTAGGCTCATATCTTGCAGATAAAGGACTGAGCCTAGGCGACAGTAAACTTGTTACACGCAGCCTTATTTGTATCATCGTAGGGACCGAGCCAAGATTCAAGAACAGAGTCTCATTCATTTGCTTCCTGTATCGCCTAACTAAACCAAATAGTGGGGGCGTAACCTCAACCATGAAGAAATCATGGAGAGTGAGGAACATATGATATCTAAAATGTGGGGAAAATTTGTTATGCACATCGTAGGTACCAAGCCAAGATTCGAGAACGGAGTCTCTCATTCATTGACTTGTATCACCTAACAAGACCAAATAGAGGGGTAGGGACATAACTTCAACCATGAAGAAAATCATGGAGAGCATGAAGAACACATAGCCTAGGAAAATAAAAATGGTTGCGCTTATATGGCTTGTATCATGATGACCAAGCCAGTGGCGGGAGAAGCCGATGGAGCTTCCTCACCTTTTCTGCCTCGATGCCTCAATGCGCAACGAGCTGTGAGCAGCTCCGAGAGCAGTACTCCTTCCCTAGACTCAACGTCAGTCGGGAATTGAAGATATCACCAGCAGCTTGATGGCGGTGATCTCTTTTCTTTCCTTCTATGCGGTGCTCAGCAGCTGTTCGCTTTTGTGGGTGAGTTGACGAAGCAGCGCAGCAACCTTTCGGTGTTCTTTTTCTGGCCTTCTTTTTTAGCCTCTCACGGTGACCCGATTACCCATTGATCTTTGATGATTAATTAGTTAATTTGGTTCCAGCATTTATATGTAGACTTATGGGAGATGTATTCAGGTTGTGGGCCCATGGCCCAAGCTCTACGTGCGCCAATCCTCCGTATGGGTATGGCAAACATATACGTGGGCAGGCACCCAGCTAATATTATTGAGCAGCTCGTAAGTATGCAACCGCCAGGTGGGCCACACACATTTTCCTTACAGAATAATTAAACTGATATTTTAATATTTGCACATTTGCAAATATTGTTTTATTTACTTGATTCGTGTGTACCAGTACATACCTATTTGAGCATGCCTCAAATTAGTATCTGTGTGGTAGGGCTTTTTTTTTTTTGACACAGGCGTGAGTTTGAACTTTTCATTTCATTTCATTTTCTTTTATTTCCTTTAATCAACACATCTCTGTCATGTTTGTATAGACTAACATGTTGAATTGACTAGTTATTTGATTAGCCAAATACACATTTATATGTATAAGATTTGTATTTTATCCCGCAACTGGCTAACCGGCAGCGAACATGCCATATATTTCTATATGCAGAGTACGTTTTGATACACCCGCTCATGTATATCTATTTTTTTAATGCCTTGGAATGTCAAAGCCAATATCAATTCCTTTGTTTAAATGATATTATTTCGTATATTTTCCATTCTTAGATGGGATTTAGCCAAAACATTTTTTTTTATCAGGACAACTATTACATATTGCAATGGGGCCAAAACCCGTGTCAACATGTACCCACTATCTTATTCAATTTTTGTACCATCTTTGCTTAGAACAATGGTGTGATTGTTAGTTTGGTTGACAAAGAGATTACAAAGGTGATTCCCATTCTTCATTATGTTGATGGTACTATTTTATGCACACAATATGATCTAAAGGTGGATAGAACCCATTAGACAATAGCCGATCAAGCGTGCATGGGAAAGATCGCAAACACAAGATACATGCCCATAATTGGAAAGACATGCAACAAAAGTTTACTAGCAATCTTTTCCAAAATCTATAGAGTCAACCCAAGCAAGTCAATTGCTGTGGTAGATTCACATGTACCGGGTGTATTCATATTTGAACTAGTGGAAGCATGTAACCCAGGAGACTCAGCAAGCTATTTCCTTTTGATTTGCCACCCAAGAACATGATGTGCTGGAACTATGCAATATCCATGTGGAAATTCTTCTAGAAGCAATTTAAAGTAGAAAAAAGATCCTCTTGAAACACGGAACTCAATGGATCTTAAACCAAAGAATTATAGGACAGCTTGACAACAAATTCTAACTGCTTAAACATCGATTAGAACGAGCAATATCAACATATGATTTGCAATATGGGTTTGATTGAACTATAGTTGTAACACTCCATGTCCAAAACTGCTTATATGGCCCAGGTCCGCACGTGGAACGAGCCTGCATACGCGTAGCACCTCGCTTACACTTTCGTCCACGCTTCGTGTAAAATGGTTAACCCCCTCACCCTCCAAGGTGGTACTAAACCCACCAATCACAACCACACATATGCCACTTGGGCCACATGGGTCAACCTTCACAACTACTACACAACTAGTATAGGCTACTAATGGGCTAGGGTGTTACATTCACCCCCCTTCCCGTAGCCAAAACTGCTTATATGACTCACCTCCGCATGTGGAATGGGCCTGCACCTCGCTTATACTTTCGTCCTCGCTTTGTGTAAAAGGGTTAACCCGAAAGTGCTACGTTTGGAACAACAAGGCTTATAAGCTGGCCCTCACCCCCCTAAACTTCTAAGATGGTACTAAACCCACCAACCACAACCACACATAAGCCACATGGGCCACATGGGCCAACTTCACAACTATTATAGACTACTAATGGGCTGGGGTGTTACAATAGTCCACTCAGCCACTTAGTCACAAATCCAAATCTCATATCCTCTTTTCTCGTTTAGACCACCGTCACGCCAATGACCAAACAAAACGCAAATTGTTTGCACTTCAAAAAGACTTTATCTTTTGAACCAACAGTCGAACGTGTATAATCTAGAGTTGTTGGAGAAGTGTGACATCAAGCTAGAGTGGAACTTATGGTGGAAATCTTTTGCTACTCCATCCAAATAGAACTGCAGGATGAGGCTAGTAGAATCTTCATCGAGGACAATGGAGGAGCAACGAAAAGAGGCGACCAAGAAGAATTCACGAGAGGAGGGACAAAAGGACACACTAACTAGGAAGTTCAATCTTAAGCGCACGGACAGTAAAGATAAGATTTAATTAAAATCCCCACCAAAAGAAATTATACTTTCATGAAGTAAAATATATGGAGTTTCCATGTTCAAGTGAAATTACATTGATAATAATTACCAAATTAAACAATACAACTTGTTTATGCTATTTCAAAGATGACATATGTCAACAAACTGCTGTTGGCATTCATTGCTAATGCTGATCACTGAGCTTGGGAATATTGTCCATTTAAGTTTGAATATGTAATCATAGTTTGTTACTTCCATTTTAGGTTGTTGATACGTTTTAATCACCTACTCCCTCTGTCCTGTAATATAGTGTATTCTAGGAATTTTAAGACAAATTAAGAGAGAACATAAAAGATGCATATACCCTCATTTTATTTTCAAATCAGACGCTACCATCAACGTGATTAGTGGTGATTGGTTGAGAAATGGAAAGTATTTCATGCAAAACTGGTTTTTGTCCTCTAGACTGCATTATATTTGAGAACAATTTTTGAATGCTAGAATGCACTATATTACAGGACAGAGGGAGTAGTTATCTTAATTTGAAATGTTAATAACATATATGACAACCTTGTTCGCAAACATAGTAAAGTGACAATTTGATAAAAGGTGTGTAATATTCAATATTTGGGATGAAAACGGTACGGATATTTTCCGACCGTATTCGAAACCGAATCCGTTTAGAGGGGTTGAGATCTATCCGTATCCGAGTCCGGATATCCAACATCCGATACCGTATCCGTATCCGAATACTCAAATCGCATATTTATGATGTCGATATCCAATCGTATCCTATCCGACATAGTTGACACTATCCGTATTCAAATCCGAATCCGGACAGAAATATGAAAACAAATATAATATCGGTGATATCCGTCCGTATCCGATCCGTTTTCATCCCTATTCCATATCACCATATGCAAACTTTTGGACCTAAACACGATGGGAGTCAACTGCAGTGATCACAACTAAAATTGGAGTTGTTACAAGAAGTCAGAACAAAAAATTCAAACAGAACTACTTCACACTTAGTAGCAATGGATTCATTTTATCTGTTAAAAGCAAGAAAGAAGCAAATCAAAGTTATTTGATTCAATCGTTTTTGGAGATTTTTTTAAAAAGTAAAAAACCTTCCTTGGATGAAAAGATAGCGGCCACTCACATTTGCGACATGAAAAGAGTCCACAACTCAATTAAAAAGAGAATTGTTATAAGAAGTTGGAGGAAACAAATCTATGAACAGAACAACTTCAAACTCAGCAGAAAATGATTAACTTTTTTCTGTTAAAATTAACAAAAGCACATCTAAGTGATTTGATTCAATAATTTCATTCAGATTTTTAAATATTGTAACGAGAGATAGACACCTCACGCACCTGCAATTGTTTGTGCTGTCTCTTTGGAAAAAAACACACACATCCTAATCATCTTCACTGCTGTTGCTTGTCCACAAGGCCTGTTGACAAATATCTTAGTCCTTCACCACATCTAATCCTTGTTTCACCTACATGGCATGACATTCATTTTGTACTTTCTAAGTTTTGCACTAGCCATTCTTGTATTGCAAGGATGCCCTATCAATTTTTTTAAATGATCCTAATATTTCTGTACAATTAAAATACACAATCATTTTGAACGATCGAACAACACAGAAGTTCAAACAATTTTCATTGTAAATTCCATACACAATCTACTAAAACTTATGAACCAATACAATGGTTCGAGGGCACAAGGTCCGCCTTAAGAAATGCAATTATACAATCGGTTCATAGGTACAGGCACACTATACAGTGAAATTAATTTTAACCATTGTTTTTTACTTGAATTAACTATGAAAGTAGCCATTCCACAGTCGATTAGTTCTTTTGACATGCCAGTTGTGTTGTCTGTTGACAGGTGGTATCGAGGTCCAGAAAATAACTGCCCTTACAGTCCCCATGCGCCAACCACTGTTATTGCCACAAAGTGTAATATTCAATATTCTTTCCACCCCATGTGTGCAGCCATGTGATGCCCACTCAATTCATGCTCACCGTATTTCTTGAAATGGAGATCAAGGATGTGGCCATGCGCGGAGGGTCCCATAGAGACACTGGTTGCTGTGATGGCCATGGATGCATCTCACTACTCCTTGTTGAAGCTATCACATGCAACATTCAGTACCCTGAAGGTGAAGAGAATGCTAAGGTGAGGACGCTGACACCTAAGCATGTATCTGCCTTCGGTTTTCTTATGATGTGCCTTCCATAATGTTCTCTTTATGTGTAACACTGGATATCTAATCAGTAAAGAAATATGTACAAAGTGGTGTGCAACCTCCCACATAGGACACTAAATTCTACATGGTGTTCTTACATTGTACACAAAGGTTAGCAAGCACAGCAAAAAGATTCACTCATTATCGGCGAAGACACCAATCCTGGATGTGTTTTTCTTCGTTCGACTGGGCTTCACCTAGATGACTAATGGGTGCTGGACCATATTGAAGTGGATGGACATATGGTTTCGTACTTACACAAATGGCAGGACCTAGGTCCTCACTTTCAAAGTTTATGGACCTAACTGATAATGCGATTGTTATTTCAAAGACCTACTGTATTTCAAAATTTATATATTATGTAATCTCTTTATATATTAGTTGTGCCACATCCAAATTAGGTTTTGTTACATAGTCAAATGCAATGAGGTTGGAGACATCACAGGAAAACTAGAGGCATCGAAGTTACTTAATAAGAAACATCATTCCACTGATAAGTCATTAAAATAAAATAGAGTACACCACATAATTTGAGCCAGATACATAAAAGCATATTATTAAAACCTGAAGCACCACAGTCACAGAACATCTATGCTTCACAGCACCACAAAATTACAGATAATTTATTCATAGGCCACACGAAAGTCATCAGACAATTGAGTAGTGAAAAGCACCCATAACTTGGTACCAAAATAACCATAGCATTTGTCCTACATATTCTTTCAGAACCAGTTTAAGCTCTGGATTTAGGTTCCTTTTTCTTATCTTTGATGTGGTGGCGCATGTGTCCACCATATGCTTGTGATGAGAAGTATTTATTAGAGCAGATCTTGCACACATATTCACGCCGACCTCTTTCATTTTTCATAGTAGAGCATGACATTCTCTGCATAATATTATCATAAGCACCAAAAACTTCACTTGTCGGCATCGGCAGTTCACGTGGCACTTGTGTAGGTTGCTCAAAAACTGGGCCAAGGTCTACCTCTTCAATGGTATGAAAGTGTGCATGGAGAACCGCAAGAGGATTACCTTCGAGCAAGGATGTGAGTGGTGGAGGATCCATAGACTTAATCCTCATAGGTTCAGATATGCTGACATAATCACTTACCGGCGTTGTCAGAAAATCTCGTTCTGACAAGAATGTATTATGATTGTTGCTAGATGAGCTCGCTGAGAGCTTGGAATGAAATGGTCTGGAGATGTTTGGTTCTCCATTGGTAGTAGTTGTATATTTATAGAGCGATGGCAGCAATGCCGGTTCTGTCGCTTGGTATGGGTAGATCAAACTGTCATTCATCGATATATTGGTAGGTTCTTGTGGTGTGTGGACAATAGGTTGGTTTTGTAATGCTGAACCAATGACGGGCATTGCTGTTGTGCCTCTCAATGCTTCATGCAAGGGAGAAATAAAGGGCTCACTGTCTAATAGTTTGATTTCCTCATGGGAATCCATGACTCTTGGGTGTTGAGTGGAGTACACAACATACCTAGTTATAGGGGTTCTAGGAATGTTGATACTCAAACTTTTTTGATATCTAGAATATATATGCAAAATTAATGTGGCTCATTTATTTACTCAATCTTTAAATATTCTGTTTGACAAATGAGACCACTCATGAGTTGTGTAAGTGGGTTTTCTTGAGTTTTATATTGAGGTTGTTGAACCCATATCGCGATGTGTAATCTTTTATTAATTAATCATCATCTAGAAGATACAACCATTTATCTAGTTTTGTAATTCATTAAATGCACAATATATTAGTATTTTGAGTAAACATTTATGAAATCATAATCTAGAAAGATATGAATTATAAATAAAAAAATCTCCCACCTACCATGGGTGATTGCTTCCTAGACTGTCCATGTATAGCAAGCTTAAGAATCATAGCCTTTCAATGCTTCACATGTAGCGATTGATGAAGTCGTTAGATTGCACTCAAATAACACAACCCATTCCGCTATCAACCCATGAAAGATGATCAACTAGGATTTACTACTCACTGCATACAATATACAATGGCATTTGCTTGACGTGCACCTTTCTGCGCACATGGTGAGATATCACCCCCAACATAAAAAAAAGACATGACTTCCATGGACCCATGTAAAGCATATCCGTAATATTAAGTATTTCCACACACTCATCTACTTTTAGCAAAAACCTAGTGACAAACTGTCCTCATTTTCAAATACCATTCATGTTACATGCACTGGGACACAAGTTGAAAATGGCACATGCTGGAAAGGCTGCCTCTATTATCCCAAAGGACACATGAAGCTGGCAGCTATTGTATCAGGATGCATCATGGTCGATCTTGCTAGAGTGAATGACTAAGCTTGCTGTGTCTAGTTGTGGAAGCCATGTTTTGGTACTTCTTCTTTATTTGTCGTCTCTTCTTTCTCTGTGAACTGTATTGCCATTTTATTAATGCCCCTATAAACCCGAGCATAGGAGAGAAGAGATCGATTCTCCACTAGATGTAGTGTACCCTGTTAATGGTCCTTACATAATATTTTTAACCATCAACATGTTAATGAATTTAACATATAATCAACATTAAAACAAAGTTTTCTTGTAAATTTACATGGTTCCACTTGTACTTGGAGAAATCTATGTATGCAGGGGCAATACAATGAAACCATCAAATGAAGGCTTCTAGAAGACAATCCAGCAGTGCAGGTGAGCCAGGGCCCACCTGGTTAGGTTCGTCGACCCCACCTAGATCGACCGATTACCACCCTTCATGTCACCAATATGCAACAAAATTATAAAACACGACCTGGAGCACCTTGGCACGTTGATCCATTGTTGGTTCGATCTAATGGTTACCAGGAGCTTTTCCAAGGATCCATGTGTGTAGAATCATACACATGAGCAAGCCATCGACTCCAAATCGCCTCAAGTAACTGGCAACCAATATTAGGGAATATCCTGGACCATTGTATGGCAAGGTGGTGGAATCCTAGGGTCGATCGACCCTAAGGGTGGTCACCCGGCCTGCTCCAATGCCCCTACCACTCCTACAAGTACCCCCTTTCTTGCACAAGATAAAAAGGGGGGTGGAGCCATTTGAGCTTCCTTCCAAGGAGGATCAATCAGACGAAGCAAGTAGAGAGCTTAGGCGAAGCCAGATCATGTAGAGATAGAAAATAGGGAGAGAGTGAGGAGAAGCTAGAAGAGGAGCTAGGCCTGTCGGTGACCTCTTCCACTTGTACCTCGGCGGATGCAACTCTTGGTCAAGTGAAGTCCAGGATACTTCTGTGGTAACTTTAATCTTTTGCGTTAATAAAGCATTGATTTATTACTGTTGCTTTATAATACCCGAAAGAATGCATTTTAAATATGGTTTTTTTACTATGGATTAAGTAATTTATCTAGCGAAGGTTGACGGGCTTTTAAGAGATACCGAAAATTTGACTTTTTGATCCGTTTCTTGGATGGATGAACTGAGACCATCAATGCATAGAGCTCGATGAAACCTTTCCATTTGATTACTCATGTGCTTGTTTAGATCATCAAATTACGCTGGTCGGAAGATTTAACAAAAAAAGGGGGGGGGGGGGCGCTACAGTAGCCCTCACACGCCTACAACAACACAGCAGCAGCACTTTCCCTCCACTGGAAAGCTGGAACATGCATCACTGACTAAACCTCCTTCTACGACTGTGCAGGCACCATGGCAAGGCCTTCTCCTCTACATCCGAACCTACACTACTACACAAATTGATCTGCAGAAGACACATGCACTCCAGCCTCCTTTGCATCTGAGTCGACACTACAGCCTGCTTTTCCCCAACACCTGCACCTATCACAGCCAACTCTTCCTCTACGGCAGAAAGAACTATGCCATGGCGAGACCTTGTTTTAATCGCCCCTGGCCCTCACTCTCTCTGCTCGTCTCCATGCTGGACGTCCACCAAGACAAGACACCTAGCAAAAGAAAAGAACCCACAGATGGGGAGTCTCACCATTCAAACCAGCCATGACGACTGATCTTCGGCGTCAACCCTCCTCGGTGCGGTGTACTGGATATGGCTGGCGGCGTGTGTGCGTGTGAAGAGCTGTGTTCGGCGACGACGGCAGTGCGGTGCTATGGTGGCAATGGCCGTGAAGAGTAGCAGCCTGGCGGTGGTGGTCTGGATATGGATCCCAGAAGAGAACGAGCTCTGCTTTTGCCTTTTATACCGGAGGCCAGGCCTCCAGTTTTTTTTTTATTTTTTTTGAATGGAGCCAGACCTCCAGTTGAGCAGTGGCTGAGCGCAGAGTAAGGATGGCAACGGGGCGGTTTTGGGTCGGATATCCACGAGTTTTGGATCTTGCAGGTTCGGGTTCGGGGATGATTTCTCACGCACGGTTTTTGGTTTCGGGTTTGGTTTTCCACCAGTGGATAGCTGATGGATATCGGAAATAAATTATTTGGAATTAAAATTCATGTTTTACAATATGCTAATAATAACTTGTCTACTTAGATTATCAAATTTATTCTAAGTTGACTGATGAAAACATTTATTATTTGTTGCCTCTTGTTTATACATGTGAATACGCGTATATATATCATGCATATGTTTATTAGAAAGTCCTTATTGCTCTTACTATGTTGCCATACAAAGCGGGTTTCATGATGGATTATCACCGGCTTCGGGTTTCCATTTCTGGTTTCGGGTTCGGGTGCACAGAGACTCCACCCGATCCGAATCTGCCCCATTGCCATCCCTAGCGCAGAGCGTGAAAACGTGGGCCAGCACCGCTATAGGCTCAAAGGGTCCAACTTAACTGTTTATCTCAATGGTGAAGCACCTTTCTGGCTGACCGGTGGGCCAACTAACGGATTTGCCGTATGGACCAGCTATCAACTTTACTGTAGCTACACCTCACACAAAATGCTATCTAATCTAATGTACCTAAATAGGAGAACCCCACTAGCTGATTTCTCTGCGATCTGGTGAAGCCACGTCATCCAAAGATCCACAACCATGGGTCGATAGGCAGGTGGCTCTTGGTAACTCCAATTCATGGTATAGGAACTGAACAGCCGTTTGTCTAATGATTTCCCTCTGTATACTCCCCTTCCGCTTTGGCTTTCCCACCATACTTTCAACACCGTGACCGCTAGCAACACTAATGATGGGTATGGTAATCTTCCTACCATACTTTCCATGGTTCAATCCCCTTCTTGGTGGATTGATACAAGTGCCAATGTTCATGTGTGCGCTGACATCTCTATGTTCTTTTCTTCTTATCAAGTTGCCTAGGGTTCTTCTGTCCTAATAGGGGAATGGGTCACATGCTTCTGTTAATGGTATTGACACGGTAGATATAAAGTTTAGTTCAGGAAAGATCGTGTAGCTGAACAATGTGTAGCATGTCCCTACTATGAAGAAGAACTTTGTTCGCGCCTCCCTTCTTTTGAGAGACGGGTTTAAGGTAGCGTTAGTGTCCAATAAAGTAGTAGTGTCAAAACATGGACTATTTGTTGGTAAACACTAGATTGTGGAGGCTTGTTCCACTTTTCCTAAGTAGATTTTTGTAATTAGTCAGTGAACCATATCTGTGGCACGATTAATGGTAATGCGAGTGTTTGGCATTCTCGTTTATGTCATGTTAACTTTGATTTGATGTCATGATTGTCCAGCATGAGTGTAATTTCAAATTTTATTATTGTCAAAGGTTCTAAGTGTCCTAGTTGTGTGCAACCAAAGCAACCTCAAAGTCCTCACATGATAGCGGAGAAGAGAAACTTGGCACCTCTAGAACTCATACATTTTGATCTATGCGAGATGAATGTTGTGTTGACAAAAGGTGGAAAGAGATTTTTCATGACTTCAATTGATGATGCGACTAGATTTTGCTATGTTTACTTGCTCAAATCTAAGGATGAAACACTAGCCTACTTTAAAATCTATAAAGCTGAAGGTGAGAATCAACTAGGTAGAACGATTAAGCATCTAAGGCTGTGAGGAGCATGGCATTATTCATGAGAGGACGCCTCCCTATTTGCCCGACTCACATGGTGAATGCCATGTTAGACACTACCGGTTTATCTAAGACATGGTCGGGGAGGCTTATTGACTACGGGTCATGTCTTGAATAGAATTCCAAATGGAAATACAGAGACAACCCCATATGAGGATTAGGTTGGGAGAAAACCGTCACTTTCATATTTGCGCATGTGGGGATGTTTCGCGAAAGTCAACATGCCAATTTCTAAAAAAACTCAAGCTTACATCAAAGATTGAGGATTGCATCTTTCTAGGATATGTTCAGCGGAGTATTTCCTATATAGGTTTTTAATAGTAAAATATGAGGGTCATGATATGTATGGTGATACAATTATGGAATCTTGTGATGCAACATTTTTGAGAACATGTTTCCTACGAAAGATATACATAGCAACACTAAAATTTCTTGAGATAGCTACTGATTTTACTACACCTATCGAATCTCATATCGAATCATTTGAGCAGCCACATGAGAAAGTCCTTGAGAAGGATGACAATGAAGCTCCCTATGAGGAACAAGCGACAAAGGATTACAAAATATTTTACTACACCTATCGAATCTCATGCCGTACCTTGTGGACGGTACTCTCTCATCAATTGCAAAGGCATATGCATCTCCAGATGTAGTCGGTTGGAAAGAAGTTGTCTTTAATGAGACAGACTCGATTCTTTCTAACAAGGCTTAGGAATTAACTAAATGACCCTATGGTTGTAAACATGTTGGTTGTATGTGGGTGTTCAAGAATGTCACACCCGATTTTAAGGATAAAATAGGATGCAAAATCTTATGTGCGCCCAGAGATCAGTCACACACATAAGCCGACAAATTATGAATAGTATCATCACGAGTGTTAATTACATCACGAATAAGACAGAGTCTTCACATAAATGTAGCGGTAGTATAAAGAAAAGATCTCTTGCAGAAGCTCCATATCACAGGGATGTCAACTGGTTGACCATAAGTCTAGTAATCCTCAGGGAAATCATCATTACCATAGCCATCTATTACCCATCTGGGATTTTTATCCAAATAATGAAAGTAAACAAGCATAAGTACATGTCGTACTCAACAAGTTTAACATGGGATTCATGAGGCTCAAAAGGCTTGACACAGGTTTAACAGCGTTCAGCTATTAGTTGTCACAATTTTAGCATAAGAGTAGCAACAAGTTGTTTCAATTCCCAAAGTAAAACACATGATCAAAGTAAACATGAATAATGAATAACATAAACAAATAATTCTTAGTGTTCATCTATTCTATAAATGTTCTAAGGCCGCACATGACCGTGAGCATGGCTGATATACCAGTTTTACACTCTACAGAGGTTGTACACTTTCACTGCGAGTCTTGATACCCATATACCCGGGTTTGCAACTCCCAAAACACTTCCAAGGTGAGCAGGCAGGGGTCACTATGAAGCCTTTCAAAGGTTCGTCTAACAAGTTAGGGCCGCTAGGTTTCTGTGGCCTACGGATGTAGGGCTCCCCTTCCGATAGGCACAATGACGCGCTATACACTGATGGATAGAGGACGCACTATATCCAACCCAAAACACAACCCTCTTGTGCCATAAAGGTAACCTCTAACAAGCTAGAAAATGTCCTCATACTGAGCTAAAGCTAGAGCCATGTAGCCCTCATAGCTGTACTGTAAGTCCCGGATGATCACTTACAGATAAGTCCTTAGGGAGAGGAATCTGAAGCATTTAGAAAGTAGCTAAACACTCCAGCCCCCTGTTTTCAAGTTGCTAAAAAGTCATATTTTAATGTTTATTGCATATACCATTAGTCTAATTACAAGATCATGGTTTAATTGAGCACTAGCAAAGCTACCCAATGCATATCCCGTACGTAACAAGGTATAAGTTCAATTCTAGCGAATCCCTATCAAGGTGACACATGCAACATGAATTTAATGTATTAAAGTGAATAGGAAATAAGGATGATCCCATGCTATACTTGCCTTGAACAAAGTACTTCTACTGATTTAGCACGTCAAAGTAATACTCTTGGTCTCCCACGAATTGCTCACCGTTTATACTCGATAATCACAGCAACATACAAGCTTCCAGAAGCAATCATGCATAGCAAACAAAAGCTATAGACTAGAACAGTACACCAAATAGCATAAAATCAAGATGAAAAGTTTGTAAAATGAATCTACGTCTCACTACGAACACACAAACGCGAAGATCACAAAAATCGGAGCTAAAACGAAGAAGTTATGAATTAAACAAGATTTCCTTTAGTAAAATAATAGATTGAATCTAACCTCGAAACTATAAATAGCTGAAAACGTATTTCAGATCTAACCGAAACAAAGTACGCTTTCAAAAGAAGAAAACGAAATCAGGAAAGACGCTATGGACTGTGGGTTAAGATCTAATTAATTGTAAGGGGGTTTTGCAAAAACGCCAGCGAAGGGGTATCTATGATCTTAGGCCGCTGGATTAGATTTGGGCGGCCAGGATTGAATCGGCCGGGAAGGAGACGACGGCAGCCGGCCGAAACTGGACGGACACGGTGGTGCCATGGCCAGAGCGGCGAAAAGCTCACCGGTGATGTCGGTTTAGAGCCTATAGTGCATGGTTTTCTGAACGGAGAGATCTAGGAGAGAGAGGAGAGGATGGGGAACTCACCGAACCCGAAAGAAATGAGCGGAGAAGCGACGACATCGCGCAGTAGCGGCTTGAACCCGATGGCGGTGACGGCGCTAGGGCTAGGTGGCTGCGAGCTCGAGCAGGGACGACGCTTGCTCAAGGGTTTGGATATGGAGGCGGCGTAGGCTCGGGCGGTATTTATTAGGCAGGGCTGACTTGGGAGGCACGACATGACACATAGAGGAGGCAGACTCTTGGTGATGGCGGCGGTGGTGTCCGGCTCGGACATGATCCGAAGGAAGATAGTGACCCCGAAAGTTGGGCCAGGGCAGATAGCGAGATGGAGGGAGAACACGTGGGCGCGGCTGGACCGGCTGTGAAGCTGGGCCAGCGTTGTTGCTAGGCCGACGCAGGGAAAATGAAGCCGCGCGAGTGCAGGCCCAAGCGGGGAGAAAGATGGGCCGCGGGAAGACGGGAACTGCGCGAGAAGGCAGGCCAAGGGAGATGGGCCAGTGCAGAGAAATAGAACAACAGGCCGCGTAGAAGCAGGCCGTCCTGGGCTGAAAGCAGGGAAAGAAGGAAGGGAAATTCATTTTTCCTTTTCTGATTTTTCCAAAGCAAATTTCAAAATGCAATTTCAAATCAATTTGAAATCTGACTTCAAACCAAGCAATACAAAATAATATGCAGCAGCATGAATGCATATACTTGTTTGTTCACCTATAGTTGATTTTATTTTTAACAAAGTCATTATTTTTCTAAATTTTAATGTTCACAAAATGCGTAATTAAATCATTTTCCTCTATTTAAAATTATGCAGATTTTAGGGTGTTACAAAGAAGAAGCTTAGGCCTCATTGTATTATTGACAAGTACAAAAGGCTCAACTTGTGCCTAAGGGTTATACTGAGAAGGAAGGCGAGGGTTTCCTTAATACTTATTCATCTATCGCTAGAATAATCACTATTGGAGTGCTACTTTCTCTAGCTGCCTCGTATGGTCTTCTCGTTCATCAAATGAATGTGAAGACAACTTTCCTTAATGGAGAGTTGGATGAGGAAATCTATATGGATTAGACTAATGGTTTGTTGTAAAAGGTGAAGAGAGCAAGGTGTATAAGTTATTGAAATCTTTGTATGGCTTGAAACAAGCGCCGAAGCAACAACATGAGAAATTTGACAGAACATTAACCTCTACGGGCTTTGCCATTAATGAAGCTGATATGTGTGTATTATCGCAATGGTAGGGGCATATCTGTTATATTATGTTTTTATGTTGATTTTATTCTGATTTTTTATACAAACATTGATGCAATTAATAAGGTCAAGTCTTTTCTGCAAAAGAGCTTTGTGTTGACACAAAAATGTGGCGATATGGTCAACACACAGCAAGCCGGAGGATCTGAGTGGAACGAGACCAGAGATCTGCTTGGCTTCAACATAGAACCAGCCGATTCTAAAAACCCAATGATGCGCTAGTCAATTTGACCAGCAATTGATAAGGAGAGAAAATCTTATCAGTAATTTAAGGTGCAACATATCGGTGTCGCACCAGACAGTTCCAAATGTATAGGTAGATAGCCGATTCAATAAGGCTATCGACTAAATAGTCGATATCCAGCGTATCCATGAAATGAAGGTCTTTCGATCAAGGATTATCGGCTAATATTAAATGATAATGATATGAATCAAAATAACTGATGCTCATGGATCATAGCAGATTTATGATGACTGATTAATCTAGATAAAAACAAGTACAATACACCCAAATACAAAATCAGAAGATCTTTCCTTAAAATTCCAATATATATGACCAAATGGTCGATTGATCTCATTGATCGATTAGAGAATTGATCATCAACAAAGAAGCGATATAAGAAAGCATCATTAGCTAAATGGAACATAATCGATATAAAGCGTCGAGCCGATAAGTTTGATGAAAAGATTATAACATGTGAACAAATCGACTGTCTAATATAAATGAATCTACAAACAGTCTGAATCTAATCTATTATCATCAACAGTGAGGTTCGATCGGATCGATGCAACTATGATAATGATAACAAACTAAAGCCAAAGAATCTATAAAACCATCTATATGTTGACAGATTCGTGAAAACATGCTATATGCGAGAGAGTATAGGCAATCAGCTAAATAGCCGATGCAGTCATAGCAAACAAATAGAGTACATATCTTGATCATGAACAAAACCACTTCAAAAAAATTCTAATCTAAAGTCTTACCAGTGAGGTTCGACTGGATCGATACAGCTATGGTAGTGTCATTAGATTAGATCTCATTAACTAGTGAGTTTATTCAAGATTAAAACATGTCTTTGAATGCATACTATGTTTGATTGGAATAGAGATAAAACAGCCGATCTAGCAGAATTAAGCCATCAATTATAAGATTTAAAGCATGACCAGATCAAAGGACGACCAATTAAGATGATATGATACCGATCTATCTCTATCTCAATCGGGTAATTTGTTATAATTAATAAAACATTAATTATAATAAGATCGATAACTGGTGAATGTTCATAAAAACAACAAGAAAAATCTTAATAATCTTAGCAGATTCGATAACTGGTGATATTGTATTAAACAACAAGTTATTTAACAGAAGATCGATAACTTTGATCTATATTATGATTTGTAAGAGATCAATCAGCTGATGTAGCCTTACAAAGAATGATATGGATCGATAACTAACTTATATTATAGCTCATAAAAGATCAATCAGCTGATGTAGCTTTACAAGCACAATATAAGTAATGACGGTACTCACAAGCAAGCTAGAGGTCGATCAGTCGATGCAGCCCTGTTTGCTGAAGAACTCGCCGAGATCTACAATACTCCTACTCTTAATGCGATGGCAAAAGCCCGAAAGATTGTATTGATTGAGTGTTTCTTTTTTTACAATAACCAGAGTCTAATATTTATACCTAGAACCTAAATATGAATCCTATTCAAATACGACTCATTACAATTCTTGGAATAAAAGAAAACTTCCTAACTTAATAATAATTTGGACCCTAATTTTCCTTATTTATAGAGTCTGACACATCTTCCTGGCGCCATTCAAGCATAGCCCATTAACGCCGTCTGCCGACGTCATCTATAAAATGGCCAATTCTGACATCGCATCTAAATCTGCTGATACCAATTCATATCTAATCAATTCCTTGATGACACAATCCTAGAAGCTTCGAGTTTCCACGTTCTTCTTCCCAAATTTTGGTGTAAACAATTTGACATGAAAGATGTGGGAGAAGTTGATGTAATCCTAAACGTTAAGCTGATTAAGGATGAGAGTTGGATACTTTGTTGCAATCTTACTATGTTGAGAAGGTCTTGAGCTAGTTTGGCTTTATGGATAGCAAGCCTTCTCGAACACCTTATGAACCCAGTGTGACATTGAAAAAGAACAAGATGATATCTAGAGACCAGTTGAGGTACTATCAGATTATCTGTTCGCTTAGGTATCTAGTTAGTGCAACAAGTCCAGATATTTGATGTGAGCAATTTGAGTAGGTCCATGTACAAATCAGGTGATGATCATTGGCATGTACTTGAAAGGGGCCTGCTTGTGATATCTTAAACATACAATAAGATATGGGATTCACTACTCTAGGCACCCAACTATGCTTAAGGGATATAGTGACTTAAACTAGATATCTGATGTTAATGAGCTCTACGCCACAAGTGGGCATGTGTTTACTCTTGCACGTGGCGCAGTGTCATGGAGGTCATGCAAACAAACCATTTTGATGAGGTCAACCATGGAAGCAAAACTTACTGCTTTGGATGCAACTGTTGCATAGGTTGAAAAATGCTTAAAGTCTATCAGGAAAACCAATAACGGCTATCCTTATGAACATTGACAACCAAATGATGATTGTTAAGTTGAATAGTACTAACAATAACACAAAGTCAACTAGATGCATTAAAAGGCGCTTAAAGTCTATCAAAAAATTAAATTGAGAAACTCCAGAGTAAAGTTGTGGCTTATGTTCAAATGGACAAAAACCTTTTAGATCCCTTTACAAAAGGGCTATCATGAAATGTGATAGAAAATGTGTCATAGGTTATGGGTATGAGACCCATGTGAGTTTACAGTAAGATGGGTATGAGACCCATATGAGTTCACAGTAGTATTAACCCAACCTTTTTGATGGGAGATCTTGTGACTAAGGACCTATGAAGAACAAGCTATTGATAAACTAGAGAGAGTAATCTATAACCCTATCTAAGTGAAGACGCAATACTCTCAACGTTGTAAGGCAGGTTGGCGACATGCCTTAGTGTGTTCTGTTGGTTTTAACAAGTGAAGATGTTGTCCTAATATGAGACTTGGGTGATCTCCGGTAAGCTCTTGAAGAGACCGAGGAGTATGACGTATATGCTCCACCCGAAGGGTAGGCTATGGGCAGTCAAGTACTAGTTTGATTTTGAGTGAAGCTTGTTCACACAAAACTTGCAATTCAAGGCATAGTCCATTGTTCAAGTTCTTAATGGGTGTAGCTTGAAACTCTAGGTGGATGTTCAACTTAATAGTCTCTGTTGAAGCGCTGATATATAAACAGTAGTGGGAGAAGAGAAATATCTATACTAGGCATTCGAGATCTGATTAGGGGGTTGTTAGAATTTATATGGTCTAGTTCCCCTAAGCCCATATGCATAAATTCTAATAAATCTCAATGGCCCACAACCTGTGTTCCCTAATGGGCTTTAATGTTTAAGCCCATGAGTAGAGGTAGAAGGTGAAACATCAATTAGTATAGTATTGCTAGTTGATGTGGAGGTAGGGGTTTTCCTCCCTATATATATGCCAATCCCTACTACGAACGACACAATAGAACTACTATTGGAGAGTTCCTAGTTTCGAAAATCCTAAGGTAGTCAATTAGTTTTTCCTCTTCTTGCTACTGCCCTAATGTTGTAGCTTCTCTATCCCGAGCGTCTGCGTGCACCGGTGTTGATGAATAAGTTTTTGGGAAGTGCTCTCACATGACTCCTCCCAACTTCCATGATGTCTCATCTCCCAAATGCTGAGTTGGGACGTCACCTCTACCACCAGCAGATTCATCGCATCCTCAGCGGCAACTTTCCTCCACTGCTAATGGACGATCTTACATCACCACTAGTTTCACCGATGATGGATCTATCTGCAAACAAAAGGAATGCAAGCCATGATCTGATGATTTGCTATTCCAGCATGTCTACTGTTGTGACCATGTTGCTGTTTGCATAGTTGATGTTTGGTTCAACTAGTATGTTAGGTTTATACATAGTATCTGATACTCTGTCATGATCTATATTCTGGAATTAACCATGAAATTTCCTAATATTTCAACAAGATGCTCAGTCAATTCATGGTGACTAACTTAATGATAAGTCATTCGAGTGCAACAAATAATTTCACCATCAATATGATACAAGCGTGAATGACACAATTATACTTCTTATAATATCAATGTGGCACACACAAGAAATCTGATGGCTTTTTCACATGACCAGTATTTGGATGTATTGTTGAATTCATCACTAGCGATTTCTATATTTCATTCACATGTCGATGAAAATATCTATATCCCACGAGTTCATTTAAATCAAATAATAATTTATGCAAATACTTTTGGGCTGAATATTGAAGCCATGCAGAAACCATTACAAAATCTCATCCAACACCTATGGTATGACTCTATATCCACATCGCATCTCTCATTCTCCCATGGTGCCAGTGCTATCGAGGGATACACCTAACAAGACGAATATGACCAGCTACGCCATCGACTATGCTTACTCAAGCACACCCACGATGTGGTCACTTGAGCCGGTCACATCACCTTCGACCACATCATCGAACAACGACCACTCGAGCATGTCGTCGATGGGCTCCCTCAACCCACTCTCGACAACGTCATCGACTACGGCCGCTCAGCACAATGTCGATAGGCTCCCTCGAGCCAGTTATACTATTGTCGACTACAACTACTCAGGCACGTCACTAGAAAAATGTGCGATTTCTTGACACTCACTTATGTCATAACATAGGCAATTTTCCTCCATAAATGCATTTTTAGGATGCTACGTTGATGAAAATCCAAATGTCGAGAAATGAGCGTCGCAAAATGCATTTTATGACACCAGCATACCTCTGTTGCAGACTTATGACATTGGTTTTGTATGTCATAATAGCATATGACATTAGGTTTAGTATGTCATAGCGTCCTTTGACATTTGGCTTTTACGTCAAAGAAGTTTATGATAATAAGGTTTATATCACAGCAACTCAAACCATACCATGCACTATGCTAACGTGGTGAGTGTTGAAACGCATCATAAATTGAATTCGGCCTGTTAAGGCCCATATGAGAAGCAGGCTTCTAAAAGGCGACAAGTGCCATAAAAGTACAACTCGGCCTGTTAAGGCCCATTTGAGAGACAGGCTTCCAAAATGCCACAAAATATCATAAAAGTAAAGTTTGGCGTGTTAAGGCCCATATGAGAGATAGGCTTTTTAAAGGCCACAAAAGTATTTTTTTTAATTTGCTTCAAAACTGGTAAGGTTCAAGTTAAAACTTGCTAGATAACTACTTTTAACTTGTAACATATACAATAATTATTATACTAAAATATATTACATGTATCCCTGTGTTATTGTTTTTTAAGGAATGGCGTATCCACGTGTGCGATACATATCCAAGTGTTTATTAAACAAACAATTCATCGCTTCAAGGTTTTCTACCAACTAAGTGTTGTTACTATCACATATGGTGGCATAACGCAGTGGTTTAAGCGCAATGCCTGCACGAGCGTGGTCATGGGTTCGATTCTCTATGCTGTCCACCTTTTTTCAAACATTGGCCCCGTTTGCTTGGATGAATCTGGAGGAGAGGAAATCAGCAATGATCAGTAACTTTTAGCTGTGAACAGTGAAATTCTGGCTGGTTTTTGCACCATCCGAACGGAGCCATTATTGTGCCATCGTTGGGCCCCCGCGCACTTAACGGGCTACGAAACCAGTGTTGCGCCATCACTGGGCCCGTGCGTGAGCAGACGAGCCTCCTAGGCCACACGTGCTGGCTAGGCCGCGTGCTCAGAAGAGCCTCAATGGCCGCTAGTGTGGCCTCCAGCTGGGCCACCTGTCTGCCACATGGTAGTGAAACTTGCCAATTTAGACAACAAGGTTCAAAAAAATCAAAAAACATTTGTGACGTCAAATTTGTCATAGGCATATGCCATTCGCAAATCAGAGTTATGACGTAGAAAATATCATCGTTGGATGCAATTGAACTAGCTGAATGACGTTCCTTGTGACTCTCTTTTTTCGTCACTAGGGAGGAGTTCTGATGGAAAAACGTCATAAAATCAGCCATCTAACAATGATGTGACATATTGTCACTAGCATATCGTTGTAAAATGAAGAATTTCTTATAGTGGCGATGCCCGTTCCTTGAGATGGTCACATCATCTGTACTCACCCAAAGAAGAAGACAACGACTTCGAGATTACCCTCTGACCAATTCTCCAAATCGCTTGGAGGCTCAGGAGCTAGACCCACTAGGTCCGCTCATGGGAACCCGGTTGACTACGACAATAAAAGATCACTAGAATGTAGAAAGGGTGCTGAAGATGAGGAGGATTGGATTCCCTACTCTAGTACATCCTTATCTTGAATAGGACTTCATGAAGAGAGATGTAAGCAGGACTGAAGATCGCACCTTCAGTGGAGTGATAGAGCTATCGATTAGCTTGGCATAAAGCCCTTTGGGGGCTACTGTCAATGTATGGACCTAGGGTACCTCGCTGCCTCGAAAAGACCCCAACTAGGACAGGGAGGGTTAGGCCCATCGAAGTAGAGGCCCATCCAGGCGAGGTATGCCATCTACTTGGAGGACAAGCAATATCAAGATGTACTTAGAAACCAACTCTATCCGATAGATTTACTTCTAACGAACAAAAAAGCCTTTGTGTAATTAAATCAAGACTCTATCCGTGATCCTACCCCTCATACTATAAAGTGGGGTAGGGAGCCCCCGACCAACAACTTCTTCCAACTAAAGGTTCTGTAGCTAGACAAACACATCAGCGCCCCTGTGACCCCGAGCATCAAACTTACTTAGTAAGAAACATCATTCCACAGATAAGTCTCTAAATTAAAATAGGGTACATCGCATAATTTGAAAGAGATACATAAAAGCATATTATTAAAACATGAAGCACCACAATCATCGAACATCTATGCTTCATGGATCCTCAAAATTACAGATAAATTATTCTTAGGACATTGCCTAAAGTCATTAGATTATTGACTACTGAAAAACACTCATATAACTTGGTACCAAAATAACCATAGCATTTGCCCTCCATATTCTTTCTGCACCAGTTTAAGCAATAGATTTAGCTTCCTTTTTCTTAACCTTGCTATGGTGGCTCATGTGTCCACCAAATGCTTGTGCTGAGGAGAATTTTGCAGAGCAGATCTTGCACACATATTCAAGTCGGCCTCTTTCATTTTCCATTCTATAGTGTGACATTCTCTGTATAATATTCTCATAAGAGCCAACAACTTCCCTCCTCGACATCAACGGTTCACTTTGCACATGAGTAGGTTGCTCAAAAACCGGGCCAAGGTCTACCTCTTTGATGGTATTAAAGTGTGCCTGGAGAACTGCAAGAGGATTACCTTGGACCAAGCATGTGATTGGTGGTGGATCCATAGACTTAATCCTCATAGGATTAGATAAGCTGAGGTAATCACTTACTTGCATTGTTACAAAGTCTCGCTCTGACATGAATGTATTCTGATGGGTGCTTGACGAGCTCGCTGAGAGCCTAGAATGAAATGCACTGGAGAAGATTGGTTCTCCATTGGTAGCAATTGTATGATTATAGAGTGATGGCAATGATGCCGGTGGCATCGGTTGGTATGGGTAGATGAAATTGTCATTCATCGACATATTGGTAGGTTCTTGTGGGGTGTGGACAATAGGTTGGTTGTGTAATGTTGAACCTAGGACGGGCATTGCTGTTGTGCCTCTCAACGCTTCATGCAGGGGAGAAACAAAGGGCTCATTGTCTATTGGTTTGATATCCTTGTGGGAATCCATGACTCTTGGGTGCTTTGTATCCATGGGGAAGGTAGTCTACATACCTATTTATAGGGGTTCTAGGAATGCTGGTACTCAAACTTTAATCAGTTGATATTTAGAATATATGTGGTCAGTAGACGCCATGCCCAGATACACAAAATTAATGTCCCTCATTTACCTACTCGATCTTTAAAGATTGTATTTGCTAATGAGAACAAGCATGAGTTGCAAAAGTTGGTTTTCTAGAGTATTATATTGAGGTTGTGTCGAAACCGTATCACAATTTGTAATCTTTTTATTAATTAATTTACCATCTAGAAGATACGACTATTTCTCTTCTTTGAGTAGACATTTATGAAATAATAAGCTAGAAGATATGAATTCTAAAATAGAAAATCTTTCACCTACCATGAGTGATTGCTTCCTAGCTGTCCATGTAGCAACCATAAGAACCATAGCCTTTTGGTGCTACACATGTTGCGATTGATGGAGTCATTAGATTGCACCGATGAAAGGTGATCAACCAAGATTTACTACACACAAATTTGATCGACGGCTTGCGTACATTAGACAATGACATTTGCTCAACATGCACCTTTTTGCGCACAAGGTGAGATATGATCCCAACATAAAAATGGTCTTGATTTCCAATGATCCATGTAAAGCATAGCCTTAAGATTTTAGGCCCTGTTTGGATACAAAGTATTTTTGGAGTTAAAGAAAAATACCATGGTTTTGTAAAATACTTTGGTTTTAGAGTGCCATGAAGTGTTTCGGTGCAACAAAATTTATGGTTTTGAATACCATGGTATTGCTGAAACTGTGGTCTTTTTGGTGTTTTAAAAACTCCACTCTAGACCTCTTTTTCCTAAACCTCGGTTTTTGCACATCAATGGTACTAAAACTATAGTTTCTTGATACCATATGGTTTTGAAAGGATCAAGATGCCCAAGAGGGGGGGGGGTGAATTGGGCAAATTCTAAATTTCTTTGCAATAATTAAGTCCTATGGTTAGTCCAATTAACCCCTTGTGCCTAGAAAGTGTATCTATTGATCTACCGCACAAAAGTTTAGCAACCTATGTTCCAATCCTACTCTAGCATGGCAATTCTATGAATGTAAATGACAAGAATTGAATTGCTCAAAGTAAATTCTCAAAGTAAATAGAGAAGGAGGAATGCGGCGATGTTTTGCCGATGTATCGGAGAGTCGCCACTCCCCACTAGTCCTCGTTGGAGCACCCGCGCAAGGGTGCAGCTCCCCCTTGATCCGCACAAGGATCAAGTGCTCTCTACGGGTTGATTCTTTGACACTCCATCGCGGTGAATCACCCATAACCGCTCACAACTTGAGTTGGGTCATCCACAAGCTCCACCGGATGATCACCAAGCTCCCAATCACCACCAAGCCATCTAGGTGATGGCGATCACCAAGAGTAACAAGCACGAACTCTCACTTGACCACAACAAGCCTAATGAGAAGGGTGGATGCACATTTTGCTACTCTTGATCTCACTAATGAGGGCTCTCTTTGGGATTCTCAAATCTCAATCACCTCACCAGGACCTTGCTCTTCTTGGCACTCACAAAGGTGTTTCTCAGCTGTTGGAATGAGCAAAAGTACCCCCACACATGAATGGAGAAAGTATTTATAACATCAGCCAAAAAACGAACCGTTATGTGCCTCTGCTGGTTGACCGGATGCTCTGGTCAGTTCACCCCAAATTCCAGTGATCAAGTGGTGACCGGACGCTGGATAATGTCCGGTCAGTAATGACCGGACATGTCCGGTCGTGATTTTCCCTCTCTGGAACCTTACTGGAGTCGACCGGACGCTGGTACTCAGCGTTCGGTCACTTCACCTCTTAGTGTCCGGTCACTTCCAGACGACTTCACCTTGATCAAATGAACTAACCAGACTCTGCACCAGCGTCCGGTCACACCGAAGCCAGCGTCTGGTTAGTATTTGACCCTCCATTCACTTCCAACTCTCGATCATACGTGAATGAAGTTTGCTCCAATGGATCTAAGGGCTTTTTAGGAGCTACCTAGTGCTAGGTTTAGCAAGTGTGCACCACACCTAACTCACTAGACTCACCTAGGTTAAGCTACCCATCCATACCCCCTTAATAGTATGGCCAATGGAAAAACAAAGTCCTAAACTACTCTTAGTGTCTCTTCAACTCCAATCGACACTTAGAACTAGTCCATCCTTAACCTTGTCGTCCATCCTTTGAAAACCAAAATGATTTCCATCGTAGGGGCATGACCACCATGATAGCCCAATCAATCTCCATTACCATGACTTAACTTAATTGCCTCTACAAAACACACATTAGTCATAGTAATCACGTATTGTCATTAATCACCGAAACCCACTTAGGGGCCTAGATGCTTTCAATCTCCCCCTTTTTGGTGATTGATGACAATACCACCTCGAGTATGTGAAAGAGTTGAGGTTTTTAACATGCTTGGTTCATATAAGCTTTTGACAATAAGAACAAAAGAGTTAGGCAAGCTTATATGACCCAAGCCAACATGATGTACTCAACAGATATGAAATAAGCATGAGTACAAGTAATAAAGCTCATTTGCATCGGAGTAAAATACGGAAGCAAAGCAAATGGGCATAACATTAGTGATATGACATATAAGAGATTCAAAGTAGAGAGCACACATGTCACATATCACGATCACGTAGATATCACTATCACATAAATATAGTTTGATGCATAAAAGTAAACAAACAAATGCATAGTAGTGTATCACACATAAAAACCAAATATAATAGAATACTAAGCTCCCCCTAAGTCTAACATACTCGATCCCTCTCCCCCTTTGGCGTCAAACACCAAAACCTAAGGGTCGGTCGGTGAGGCTACAGCGGACGAGTCGGGCGCTGAGGTACGTGGGGCGAGCTAGAACTATATGTCATCATCATCTGACCCTGAGCTCTGAGCAGTCTGACCCTCTGTAGCTAGAAGTGATGCTAAAGTGGTCTAGGTCGGATCAGGGACTGGAGCGGCCATAGACTGTGCAGGTATCACTAAAGCAGGCGGCTCTGATGATGCAACAGAAGAAGGGAGCGTCTCTGTAGTCCCGGTAATAGGTGCAACTGTAGAAGGACCTGGGACATGTAAATATGGCAGAGTAGGCTGCCCTGTCAACTCATTAAAAGTCGCTCCAAGACTCTTAGAGACTGAAGTATCTGGCACTAGCAGCGAAGAAGTCTAAGCCGGTGTGAAGCCCATCTAAAGAGGTGTGAACTGCGGGGCTAGCATTGGCGAGGCAAACCACTAGGACACCTGCTCTATAGGTGAAGCAAACTATGCTGGTGGTTGTCCCTGACTCTGAAGCTCACTAGGCTGTAAAGCTAGAGTCATAGAAGTGGTGGCAAGTTGACCTAGCTGGGGTGAAGACTATGGCAGTGGAGCCCCAATAGCTATCACAACAAGCTACATAAATCCAAGGAGCTATTGCTGATGCATGGCCTACTGCTGCTACTGGATCGCCTGCTGCTGTCGCTGGAACTTATCCTGCCTAGTCTGAAACTAAGCAAAAGTGGCAGCTGTCTCCTGAGCCTGGCGAGCCTGATCATGCCTCATCCGCTCAAGTATGGCAAGTAGAGCGGGGTCAGTCTGCGGTGCAGATGGAGCTGAACTGGAGCTACCGGCCTTATGGTCATGTCGTCGTGGAGGCATCTAAGGAATAGGCTGGTAGTCATCATCTGAGCTATCACTAGGGATGCTTGCCACAATCCCCTCCTGCTGAGCATCAAGCTGCTCCTCTTCTATAGCTGCTATGCTCTTGATGGTCTCATCCTACTAAGCTATAGTCTCTGGCACCTCTAGATGTTGGCTCGGCTGGCTGGGTGTCCTCACTTCACTATGTCGGATCATCTGAGTCATGTTGTATATAGGGAACTATGTAGTAGCACCACTATACTCTGCCAGCATCTCTGGTGGCCTCACAGTAACTACCCTATGGATCAGGAATATAATCTAGTGAGCATATGGCAGCTGCCTATGACCCCTGAACCCCTCTTCAATAGTATCCTCCATCTCTGATAGAAGGAGATCCCAAATGTCAAACACTGCCTGCTGCATCAGAGAGTTCAGTAACCATAACTGTATGCGAGTCAAGCCCTCGCGATACCCCATCCTCAGAAGCAGTGTCCTCCTCACAATGGCATCAAGCACTCTAGCAGTGGGAGTGAGATCACTAGGTGTCCTGCTAGACCCCTTGCCGAATGGCTCTGTGAAGCAATGGCGGACTATATCTATAGGGGGGCACCATACCACCATGAGGGCATCTAGAGGGCACTGTCTGTCCATAGCAAACCTCATGTAGCCAGACAGGCTGCTCCTGAAGCCTGAGTATCTCTCTGGCCCTAGTGCTCGTCAGCCTGTAATCTTTGCCTCTAAATACAAAGTGTATAAATCTATGCTGCGGATCAATCCAGAGTGAAGCATAGAACTAACAGACCCAAGATGAAACATATAAGTCTATCTGTCCAAGTAAATCTATCAGCCCTGGTAGGTAAGATAGGTAAGGGCGAATATGCTCTCCAGCTGCTGCTACAATTGTCTCAATGTTGCACACCCTCTGAGATCTAAATACTGCCCCACTGTTAAGAAATGCATTATAAAAATCTTCATGTAGAGGTGTGTAGAAACCCTCTGAAGCACGCTCATCCTGCCTCAGTGGAAACCACTGCTCAAAGTCCACAAATCTAAGCTACTGCACCGCTTGGCCATGGCGGCCCTCAAATCCAAGTGAGTCACTAGAGGCAGACCCTGTGGTCTAGGCAGTGGATGTGAACCCCTCCGCTGTGTCTCTAACCTCAGAGTGACTGGTGCACTGTTACGACTAGAGCGGCGAAGCTGTGGCTAAGGTGCCTGCTCTGTCTCCTGGGTCTGCTCTCCCTTCTAAGTCTGCTCTGCTGGCTGTGGCTGCTACTGAGGCTCCCCTGAGACTGACTTTCATCAATAGCGACATGCCGTCCTCCAACCATGAGGGTCCTAGCTGGACCACCATGATGGCGCTCAATCTGCTCAAGTGTAGCCCTCGTAGATGAAGAAAGCAGATCTGCAATAACAACACCACTCCAAGCTCCTCCTCTCTCTGCGCGCTCTGTGGCCTCTGCAACTACGGCTGCTCTCGCTGTATCTGCATCAGGGTACTTGCGCTTCCTCGATGCTAGCTTCTTTGTCACCTTGCCTTTTGCATCTATAGGCTGGCGAGGCGGGGGCCTTGGATCCTCATCACCGGGACCTCCTCCAACATTCTTTACACGAGCCATCTAATGAAGCTGAAAGGAACAACTGCCCCGAGAAGAATCAACTGCCAACTATCACTTCTGAGGCTTGGCCTCGATCCGTACTCGTGAGTTTGGCCCCGAGTTAACTGACAACTGCCAATGGGACCACAACGGCACTGACTCACTGCACATTAGAATAGATCAGATTTATAAATAATTACAATATATCTAAAGATGCGAAATCCTAAGAAAGCAAGCAATTAGGTACGAAATTAGAACCGAGGGCTTGCTACCTGATGAAATGGTGAACCAAAGAGAAGAGAAACGACACACGGGGAATCACCGAAATGGCAATGCGAGGCTAGGGTTAGGCGAGACAATGTTGCACTGGATCGAGCGTGGATCAGCGGCTAGGGTTCTGGAAGGGCTCTGAATGCGGTGCTAAAACAGAGCAGAACCACGGTAGCGCTAGGGCACGGTGGTGCTGGCCCAAAGCGAAGCTGTGGCGCACGGTGGTGCTGGTGCAGGCAGGCGGTGCTGGCACGGGAGCAGGGCGAGCACAATGGTGCGGCAGCTTGGCTCGGGTGGCACAGGCGTGGCAGCGCGGGCAAGGCGCGGCGGCGTGGGGTGTGGGCCGCATGGGTTACTGTGGGCGGCGCGCGGGAGCAGCACGGCAGAAGCAACGCGGCGGCACATCTAGGGCACATGCGGCAATTTGGGAGTGACACGGCAGCTCGGGGCGATGAAGTCGGTGTGGATGCGGCTTTAGGTCAAACCACGGCATGATTAAATAGTGACCCCAACGTGATGGGAAAGGAAATAGAGAAGAGTTGGAATCCCGCATGATTTCTACTGACCAGACGCTCCGGTGGCAGCAACCCAGCGTCTGGTTGATTCTAGAGAGGTCCAAAACCCCTGGAATCATGACCGGATGCATTCAGTGAACCCTGACCAGACGCAGCCAGAGTCCGGTGCAAGCAGTCTCCTTCGTCTTTGATCGACCGGACGCTGGATCGCCATCTGACCGGACACTGGGAAAACACTGTTTCAGCATCCGGTCTCTCCTTCTCAGCAGCAGTTCACCTCCTATGAACTGACCGGACGCTGGACATCAAAGTCCGGTGTAGTGTTCGGTCACTTTTTCCATCAAATCTTCAAAGCCCTTCGAGCTGCCTGTTCCCAATCAAGTCCCAACTCCATTAAGATCCAAATAAACACCAATTGGGACTGATGTGAGTGACCTCTCTCAAACCCTAAAAAATTTTCAAATATTTTGCCTTAGGCTATAATTCTTTTTAAGAAAATAGACAATAAGAGGGCAATTGAAGATAAACGACAAAGGAACATTCATGCATATGCAATGCAATACTTGAAAGTAAATCTAGTTGCTTGTTAAGTTTGATCCAAGGTTAAGCTTCTTCACATGCTTTTCGGTGGTTATCTTAACCATGTTAGACAAGCCCTATGTGCATTGCCATAAAGTAAACATGTTGTATATTACAATGCAATGCAAGGGACAACACCAACTCATTTTTTAGTGAAGTTACTAAAATCAAGAACATTGAGCTCATTTCGCAATCGACAAAAAGTCGCCTCATCTAGCGGTTTAGTGAAGAGATCCACCAATTGATCCTCGGTCCTTACACCTTCTAATGAAATATCATTCTTTGCAACATGATCTCTAAGAAAGTGATGGCGGATATCTATGTGCTTGGTGCAAGAGTGTTGAATTGGATTATTTGCAAGTTTTACCGTACTTTCATTATCGCACAAAAGAGATACTTTTTCTAGAACTACACCAAAGTCTAGCAAAGTTTGTTTCATGTAAAGAATTTGTGCACAACAAGCATCCGTGGCAATGTATTCCGCTTCGGTAGTGGACAAAGCCACACTATTTTGTTTCTTGGAGGACCAAGACACAAGTGATCTACCAAGCAAATGGCACCCTCCGGATGTGCTTTTTTCTATCCACTTTGCAACCGGCATAATCTGAATTGGAATAGCCAACTAATTCAAATATAGCTCCTTTGGGATACCAAAGGCCAATGCTTGGTGTGTGCTTAAGATACCTAAGAATTCTTTTAACGGCAATCAAATGAGTTTCCTTAGGATTAGCTTGAAATCTAGCACACATACACACACTAAACATGATGTCGGGCCTAGATGTGGTTAAATATAACAAGCTACCAATCATAGAGCGGTAGAGAGTTTGATCAACCGTGTTACCTCCCTCATCTAGGTCGAGATGTCCATTAGTTGGCATTGGTGTCTTGATTGGCTTACATTCATCCATCTTGAATCTCTTGAGAAGATCATTTGTATATTTCTCTTGAGATAAAAATCCCTTCTCTCATTTGCTTGACTTGAAAACCAAGAAAGAATGTATGCTCTCCAATCATTGACATCTCAAACTCCTTCCACATCAATTCACCAAACTCTTTGCAAGAATCTTCATTTGATGATCCAAAGATGATATCATCAACATACACTTGACAAATGAAGATGTGTCCATCAAGCTTCTTGGTGAATAGTCTGGTGTCGACCTTCCCAATGGTGAAGCCCTACTCAATGAGGAAGTCCCGAAGACGCTCATACCAAGCTCTTGGGGCATGCTTAAGCCCATATAACGCCTTGGACAACCTATAAACATGATTAGGATATCTAGGGTCTTCAAACCTAGGAGGTTGATCAACATAGACTAGTTCATTAATAAAGCCATTTAAGAATGCACTTTTCACATCCATTTGATATAGTTTCATGTCATGATGTGATGCATATGCAAGAAGGATACGAATGGCTTCTAGTCTTGCAACCGGTGCAAAGGTCTCTCCAAAATCTAAACCTTCAACTTGAGAGAACCCCTTTGCAACTAGTCTTGCCTTGTTCCTCACAAAAACGCCTTGATCATCTTCCTTGTTGCGGAACACCCACTTTGTTCCAATGACTCTTGCACCTTTTGGCCGCTCTTCAAGAGTCCAAACTTCATTGCGGGTGAAGTTGTTCAACTCTTCATGCATGGCATTTATCCAATCCAGATCTTGAAAAGCTTCTTCTATCTTAGTAGGCTCATAGCAAGAGACAAAAGAGTGATGAGCAATAAATGAAGCAAGTTTTTGTGAGCGAGTCATTACACCCTTTGATGGACTCCCTATGATGAGATCTTGTGGATGATCTTGTAGTAGAGGTGTATTTCTTCTATTGGCCACTTGAGGAGGAGGTTGTGGAGCATCAACATCTTGTGCTTGTACCACCATTTGATCATGGAAGACATGAGTATCATCATTTTCTACTCTCCCATCTTTATCACCATCTTGTGGCACACTTGATGAAGAAGGTGGATCAATCACTTGTACATCATCTTCATCATCTTTAGGCTTGATGTCTACAACCAGAATGTTCTTCATGGCCTCCCTCAATGGTTCATCACCTACATCATCAAGATTCTCATATGCTCCTTGGGAGCCGTTAGATTTATCAAATTCCACATCATGTGTTTCTTCAACCAAGCCGGTGGCATGATTAAATACTCTATATGCTTTGGACTTTGATGAGTAACCAACAAGAAAACCAATATCACAACGTCTTTGAAACTTCCCTAGGTGTTGCCACTTCTTGTAGATGTAGCATTTGCAACCAAACACCCTAAAGAAAGACACGTTTGGCTTCTTCCCATTGAGCAACTCATAAGGTGTCTTGCCAAAGAACTTTTGAAGAAATAGGCGGTTGGATGCACAACATGCGGTGTTGATAGCTTCTGCCCATAGAGCTTCGGGGGTGTTGTACTCACCTAGCATTGTTCTTGCAAGAGTGATCAAAGTCTAGTTCTTTCTCTCTACTACACCATTTTGTTGAGAAGTATATGTTACGGAGACCTCATGCTTGATCCCAACTTCATCACAATAGGCTTCAATGTTTGTGTTGACAAATTCCTTCCCATTGTCACTTCTAATCTTTTTGAGCTTCACTTGAAATTCATTTTGTGCTCTTTTGGCAAACTTCTTGAAGCAAGATGCAACTTCGGATTTGTCATGAAGGAAGAATACCCATGTGTATCTTGAATAGTCATCAACAATCACAAGACAATAAAGATTTCCTCCCAAACTCTTGTATATTGTTGGTCCAAATAAGTCCATGTGAAGGAGTTCTAGCACTCTTGTGGTTGACATGAAAGCTTTTGTTGGATGAGTACTTGAAACTTGCTTGCTGGCTTGACATGCACTACAAAGTTTGTCCTTCTCAAACTTCACATCCTTCAACCCTCTCACCAAATCATTCTTCATTAGCTTCTTGAGTGAGCTCATCCCAACATGAGCAAGTCGTCTATGCCATAGCCACCCAAGTGTTGTTTTGATGAATAGGCATGTCTTTAAGTTAGCATCTTCGGAGGTGAAATCCACTAAATATAGGTTGTTGTATCTAAATCCTTTGAATATTACTTGATCATCATCCTTCTTAGATACAACAACTTCCTTCTCGGTGAACAAGCATTGGAAGCCAAGATCACACAATTGTCCAACGGATAACAAGTTGAAGCTCAATGAAGCAACATATAGCACATTTGAGATAGAATGATAATTTGATATTGCCACTTTGCCCAATCCTTTAACCTTGCCCTTTGAATTATCTCCAAATGTGATTCTTTCTTGTCCATCTACTTCTTCATCTAGTGAGGTGAACATACGAGGATCACCGGTCATGTGTTGTGTGCAACCACTATTAATAACCTAATGACTTCCACCGGTCTTGTAGTTCACCTACACACAAGAGATCAAGCTTTAGGAACCCAAACTTGTTGAGGGCCCTTCACCTTCTCAACAAGTGACTTTGCTACCCAAATTTTATTAGGCCTATTCTTGTGGGGAGGTCCTAAGAACATGACTTTCATCTTTCCACTAGAATCCTTTCTAAGCATCTAATGAGCATTGAAGGCAAAAGGTCTAGCATGCTTGGGCAAGGGTTGTGGTGATGGAGTTTGGCACTCATGGGCAAAGTGGCCTTCTTGTCCACACTCAAAACACTTTTTTGGCTTTGGCTTTTGTTGTTGTTGAGGTTGAGCCTCCTTCTCTTTGTTTGCCATGTACCCAATGCCACTTCTATCCATCTTCATGATGGTGTTCATTAGTAGCTTACTTTGAAGATGCTTGCCTCTTGTGAACTTGCTCAATCCAATCTTGAGATGTTCTTTCTCCAACTTGAGCTTCTTGTTCTCTTCCTTGAGAGCATCATTATTTTTTCTCTTGCTTGAGCTTATTGTTCTCTTCCTTGAGCTTCTCATTCTCAAGAAGTAAGTCACCATCATGATCACTAGTTTCAAGCACTATGGTGTTGGTGGTCTTGAGCTCTTCAAGATCTTTCTTGAGCTTTTCATTGTCATTCTTGAGCTAGAGAAACTCATCATAATCATCGGCCTCAACCACTTGCTTGCCCTTGCTACTAGAACTTTGCTCAATGCTCTCAATGATCAAATCATCACATGATGTAGCTATATCAATCTTAACAACATTGTTAGTAGCATCATGTGGCTCATTGGATAGAAATTCTTGAGTAATGACAAGATTATCATGATTAATCTTAAGAGTAGTATATTCTTCTTTTATCTTGTTATGGCTAGTGATGAGCTCTTCATGCACCCCCTTAAGTTTATCATGTTTATCTTTAAGCTCTTTCTTAGAAGATTTGAGCTCCTTGAGTTTGGATGATATAGCATCATTTGCTTCTCTAAGCTCAACACTAGCCTTTTCGACTATATCACATTTTGCTAAAAGTGAATCATTCTTAGCCTCTAGTTTTTCATTCTTAGCTCTACTCTTTCTAATGATCTTAGTGTATTGATTTAGCAATTTAACAAGATCATCATAAGAAGGTGATTCATATTCATCATCATCATTATCGCTATCATCATTTGATACCTTGCGATCACCCTTGGCCATAAGGCATAGGTGTGTAGGGGATGGTGGTGGTGGTGGCGGTGAAGATGATGAAGAGTCAATAACAATGGTGGCCACCTTCTCATTGTCACTATAATCATCGAATGAGCCACTAGATGAATCAATGTCCGTGAGCCAATCACCGACGATGTATGCCTTTCCACTTTTCTTCTTGTGGTAGTCCTTCTTCTTGCCATCTCTCTTCTTGTATGGCTTGTTTTCCTTCTTCTCATCTTCTTCTTCATTGCTTGAGTCATCTTTCTTGCCCTTGTACTTGTTCTTGTACTTGTCTTTCTTGGGCTTTATGCATTGATGTGCTAGATGACCAAGTTCTCCACAATTGTAGCAATCCATCTCAGAGATTGGCTTCCTTCTAGAGCTTGTGAAGAACTTCTTCTTCTTGCCATCAAACTTGATGCCACTCTTATTGAGCTTCTTTAGCATCTTGGTGGTTCTTTTCACCATAAGAGCAAGGCTTGCATCATCAACTTCATCATCACTTGAGCTCTCATACTCAAGCCTTGCTTTGGCCTTCTCTTGGCTAGCTTTGAATGCTAAGTCTTTTTCTTTCTTCTTAGTAGAGGATGAGCCATCTTGTGGTGTGATGTGCATGTACATCTCATGAGCATTTATCTTTCCCAAGAATTGTGTTGGCGTAGCGGTGGAAAGATCACCTTGATGAAGCATGGTCACAATATGCCTATATTTGTCAATGGGGAGGACACTCAAGATCTTTCTTACAACATCGGATGGTTGTATTTGAGTGAGTCCAAGCCCATTGACTTCCTTTACAAGAACATTCAAGTGTGAATACATTTCATTAGCACATTCTTTGGGAAGCATCTCAAAAGAGTTAAGCTTTTTCATGACAAGATGATAGCGTTCCTCACGCTCACTCTTTGTTCCCTCATGGAGTGCACAAACGTCCAACCATAGTGCATGGGCGTCTTTGTGGTTCCTCACCCAGTTGAACACATCTTTGAAAAGGTCTCTAAAGATGGTGTTTCGAGCCTTTGCATTCCATTTTTTGTAATTCACCTCGTCGCCTTGTAGGTGTGTAACATCCTGAGGTTTTGGGAAGCCTTGTGAGGCGGCTCTAAGTATTCCAACATCTAGAGCTTCTAGATACGCCTCCATGTGGATTTTCCAATATGGAAAATCATCCCCCTCAAAGACAGGAGGAGGTCCATACACGTGAGACATCTTTCTCTAGGTGGTTAAGCCTAAATACGTGAGCACGAGGCCCCGATACCAATTGAAAGGATCAAGATGCCCAAGAGGGGGGGTGAATTGGGCTAATTCTAAATTTCTTTGCAATAATTATGTCATATGGTTAGCCCAATTAACCCCTTGTGCCTAGAAAGTGTATCTATTGATCTACCGCACAAAAGTTTAGCAACCTATGTTCTAATCCTACTCTAGCATGGCAATTCTATGAATGTAAATGACAAGAATTGAATTGCTCAAAGTAAATTCTCAAAGTAAATAGAGAAGGAGGAATGCGGCGATGTTTTGACAAGGTATCGAAGAGTCACCACTCCCCACTAGTCCTTGTTGGAGCACCGGCGCAAGGGTGTAGCTCCCCCTTGATCCACGCAAGGATCAAGTGCTCTCTACGGGTTGATTCTTCAACACTCCGTCACAGTGAATCACTCACAATCACTCACAACTTGAGTTGGGTCATCCACAAGCTCCATCGGATGATCACCAAGCTCCCAATCACCACCAAGCCGTCTAGGTGATGGCGATCACCAAGAGTAACAAGCACGGACTCTCACTTGACCACGACAAGCCTAATAAGAAGGGTGGATGCACACTTTGCTACTCTTGATCTCACTAATGAGGGCTCTCTTTGGGATTCTCAAATCTCAATCACCTCACTAGGACCTTGCTCTTCTTGGCACTCACAAAGGTGTTTCTCAACTATTGGAATGAGCAAAAGTACCCCCACACATGAATGGAGGAAGTATTTATAACATCGGCTGAAAAATGAACCGTTATGTGCCTCTGTGGGGTGACCGGACGCTCCGGTCATGTTGACCGGACGCTCTGGTCAGTTCACCCCGAATTCCAGTGATCAAGTGGTGACCGAACGCTGGACAGCGTTCGGTCAGCACTGACCGAACGTGTCCGGTCGTGATTTCCCCTCTCTAGAACCTTACTAGAGTCGATCGGACGCTGAGACTCAGTGTCCGGTCACTTCCAGACGACTTCACCTTGATCAAATGAACTGACCGGACTCTACGCCAGCGTCCGGTCACACCAAAGCCAGTGTTCGGTCAGTATTTGACCCTCCATTCACTTCCAACTCTCGATCATACGTGAATGAAGTTTGCTCCAATGGATCTAAGGGCTTTTTAGGAGCTACCTAGTGCTAGGTTTAGCAAGTGTGCACCACACCTAACTCACTAGACTCACCTAGGTCAAGCTACCCGTCCATACCCCTCTTAATAGTATGGCCAAAGGAAAAACAAAGTCCTAAACTACTCTAAGTGTCTCTTCAACTCTAATCGACACTTAGAACTAGTCCATCCTTAACCTTGTCGTCCATCCTTTGAAAACCAAAATGATTTTCATCGTAGGGGCATGACCACCATGATAGCCCAATCGATCTCCTTTACCATGACTTAACTTAATTGCCTCTGCAAAATACACATTAGTCATAGTAATCACGTATTGTCATTAATCACCAAAACCCACTTAGGGGCCTAGATGCTTTCATGTTTCTTAATACTACAACATCCAAACAAGGCCTTAGTATTTCTACACACACAAATATTTTTTACAAAAACCTCGGGAAACATTGTCCTTGGCCTTGAATACCATTGGTGTTACAAGCATTTAAGGACACAAGAGGAAAATGGCCTAAGAAGTAAAGCTATAAGCCTAACATGTCCATCCAACTAGTCCTATTGATCACAAATGGTAAAAATAAACTTTCAACTATTTTATTGTATATGTTTTATGCCTCAATCAAAGCCATCTAAGGTGTAGGATTATTTTGAAGTCTACATCAACTAATGGTTAAGCAATTGTCGAAAGACAATATTAGCATTGATACATGGCTGTTGGTATTTCTTATGCTCAAGTAGATTATTCCACTAGCGCATATAATACTGTTGTAACATTTCACCCGGGAGTATTCTAGAATATCTTATCTATCCGTAGGGAAACAATGGTTAAAGAATGTGATGTCTAACCATGATGTATCTACTAACTAATATACCAACTAAACCAAAGTGGACGTAGGTGGTATACAATAAGATAGTGTGACACACAGAAGTTCCACTCAAGAAAGGTAAGGTGAAATCATAGTTAAGTGGAAGGACAATGAGCGAGGGAGTTCCTACGATCTTCTTTATCACAAAGGTTCTTTAATTATTAGCTATAGCTTAGCAACACAACTTAGCTATGATCACATAACAAGCATTTCGGCACCCTATTTCGGTCAACAATAACAAAAGATAACTTGTGTCGTTATAGCTCTGGGCCCTAAGCTTTAAGAACTTGCCCAAACATGTGGTGGACTATAGAGACTAGATGGGGCCATCACCACTCACTAGCTATGACACATCCGAGGAGCAAGCAACAAACACAAGTAAACTCTAGTATAAGCACCACGTTTACACTATCGAATACTACTATAGTTCCTAAAAGGAGATCAAACTAGAGCACTCATTCAGGAACGGTGAACCCATGCAAAGGTGTGAACACTACTCATGATATACTAAACATTATACAACTAAGACTACACCAAAGCAACCAAAAGTACTACTACTGTAGAATGAGCAGTAACACTTACACGCATGATATAACAACAAAGAAGATACTATTATATTGAATAGATAAAGTCTTACAAGGAAGATAAGATACAAGAGTTTGCTCACCTTTCCAAAGACAAAGTATAGCTCCACTCCACCTTTCCTAATACTAAGGCATAGCTCCACTCACTCGAACTCCCACTAACACTAACACCAACACTAATGCTACATCTTGAGAGAGTGGAAAGCTTCTTCTTGAAGTGTGTGTTGAGAGTGAGACGAGCAACTCTATTTATAGCCCCATGGAGTAGAGGGGCTACATATAGGGGAGTGTGAAGTTGGTGGAGCTCCTTGTAGGGTCCAATGGCATCCTTGAGGGTCGGTCGACCCTTCGATGCACCACCTTGGTGCATCCACGGCTGAGGATCACTTCTGGGGTGGTTGATAGTTTCCTAAGGCAATTTCATGGCCCCCTAGGTCAGCCAACCTAGGTGGTGTCGCACGACCTAGCCTAGGCATGAATTGCCATCCACCTTGAGTTAATGCAATGATCAATGGTCCGACTTTGCTTGAGTATGAGTTTTGGTCACGGTGGAATTCATTGAGGACTGATGGATGTGCCCATTGATCCATGGGAGAGGCCACATGGCTTTATTTGATCCCTTTATATGAACCGTCATTGAATCAACATGTGGGATGCCTCCTAAGTGTGTTTCTTCGTTGATGGAGTGGACTGGGGACGTGGACGAGCCTGGGTTGGGTCGGTCGCCCTTGGGCTGGGTTACCCGAAGTCCAATTCTTTCTTCTGGGGTGACACCACTTCCCTTGGGCTTCTTGACAAGTGCAGAGGCTTTGGGCCAAGTTTGGGGGGGGGGGGGGGGCATTCGGACATAGGTCAAGGTCGCCTAACCCATGGTTATGTTGCCTGAGCTCCCTCTGTGTCCACTTCTAGCCCGACTCGTTTCACAATCTTCTAGAAAGCATAATTTCCTCATCTGGACTGAATTGGGAGAACCAAAACTTAAATTTGTGTATGTCGAGAAGCTATTCAACATGGTGTAATCAAATTGGGAATATGATGAAGTGTTTGTACCATTTCCATAGTCACCTTGTTCGTACAGTCACATTGTCATCAAAACTTGTGGAAATGAATAGAATCAAGCCCTATGACTATGGTGGATGCCATTTATATTCTCATTTTAGGCATGGTTAATTGATGGTATGAAATAAGGTGTTAGTGACTATCATCAATGGTCTTTAAGAAAATTAAACTCCTCAAAGCTATAAATTTACCTCTGGCAACGCCTATCGATGGGTAAATCAGACATCATTTATAGGGAAATTGTTTTTTGGACACAAGGACACCAATAGAACAAGATGACAATTTTCTCACCGGTGTTGTCACCATCAAACAATGGTTATTTTTATGTCAGTCCAAACCCAATAGGATAATTACGTTGCATTGTAGTAGAGCTTCTATATATTATTCACAAAAATGATAGATCTTATACAATTTGGACAGAGACATATAGCACAAAGATATGATTCATGTGTCATCGATATTATATATATATATATATATATATATATATAAATCATTAGTACCATAGTGATTGTAGTAGCCATTGCCGCAAGCTGGTTTCAACGACTCCCTATTGCTTCCATGAGGCATGACAATCTTCCTCACAGCTATGTGTAGAACGTAAACTCATGACCTGTTGGTGAATGGCCCCCCTAAAGAGCGGCTGAAACTGCTGGTGTGTAGGAAAAGTACCTCCAACCCTGCTTGGGCTAGACAAAAGACTCGCTCGCCAACTCGCTCGATCCGTAGCCGGCTCAGCTCGTTTGATTTTTTTTTCAAGAGCCGAGCAAGAAGTCTAGCTCGCTATTTTAATGAGCCAGCTCACGAGCTACTCACAAGCTAAAATGAGCTGAGGTTTATCATGGAGACAACGATTCTTGCTAGTCTTCATCCCACAATAATGACCTATTAATCCATCAGGGAGGCCTAGCAAGGAAGCCCACCAAGGCAACCCTAATAGAACGGTGCATCCTCTACTCCTCTCCTCTCTTTTGTTCATGAGATGAACCGAGCGCTGCCAGCTGTACAAAAAATTACCGAGCGTCGCCTCTACTGCTAGCCAACCCATCTCCTCTGTCGCTCTGCTCTGCTCTCTACCAGCCTCCTCTTCTCGGCGCTCGCAGCCAGCCTCCTCTATTCGACACTCATCCAACTACCGGTCGAGGCCTGAGGTTTGGGCCCCATGAACCTAACCACTATAGTTAGCAACTGTCTAGTTATACACAACGTGGCTGCAATGGCGCCAACACCACTTGTAGTGGCCAGTTTCCATGGGGAAGGAAGATGAGATCATCAACGTTCAACAGTCACCTATTTTTTTAGCTCGTGAGCTAAATCAGCTGGCTCGAGCTCGCGAACAAACTGAGCCATGCTAGCCCTCTAGCTCATTACATTAATGAGCCAAGCCGAGGTAGCTCGTTACCCTAACAAGCTAGCTCTCGAGCTAGACCAAGCTGAGCCAAGCTGAAAAAGGTGAACAAAGCATAGAACTAACACACCAACCTTATAGCCATTCTGTCAACCACGCTGAAAAAGGTTAACAAAGCTCGAGAACCACTCAAACAGGGGTCGGATCGTTATACCCACTGCTCTCTCAAGCTCAGGCCACCCAAGTCTCCTCTCGTCTGCTAGTGAAGTCCCTCTATCATGGTAGCTCCTGAAGAAACTCTCCAGAGTCAAAGTCCAAAACTCATCCTTTGTGCCTTCTTCTTTGACTAGTGGAAACCAGAACTCAAGAGGGCAGAACCTGATGCTTCATGTCTTCTTTGAGACGAACAACCGAAAGTCACGGAACCAAGCCTCCATCTTCTTATCTTTCCTACTCCTCGTTCTGCCAATTGTGGCAAACATTGAACCTCCTTGAGTGCAAGGGCGCCGACTAGTAACTACAGGTGAGCATAGGGGAGGTTCAAAGCGAGAGTTTAGGTTTGTCGATTGGTGCTCCCTCATCTTCTGTCATTGTTCCTCAGTCAGCTGGGGCTCCATGAGTTCCATCTCAACACTATCGTCATGCTGTTGCTGTCGGTTGGCAAATCGAGTTTGTCTCTCTAAAATCCTTAGAGGGCCTCGGTCTCGACCGCACCTAGACTCTATGTCTGACATAGCCATGGCGGCCTATTTCTCTTGTTCTTGGTGCTTGTTAGCCTTCCTCTTATTCATTCTAGGCTCCTCTAGGGGGACTCTCCTCCTTTCCTTTTCATGCCATCTGCAAGAGTCAGAAAAAGTTCTATATGCATTTCACCAAGCACATGACATTCATGAAGAATCACGAAAATATAAGACTGCAGATAACCTCTCGTGCCAATGCGAGAAGGTGGGCTCGAATTGTACCACGTTGTAGAGGAGAAAGCCAAGCTGACCGACTTGCTCGTTAGATAAGCAGTGGCGCACTATCGGGCGGCGGTGCGGTAGATCCCTGTGGTGTGGAATGCATAGGGAGAGAGGGTTTGGTGGGTGGGGGTGGGGTGGGTGGAGAGGCAGTGCAATGCCTAATGACGCAGAGTGGCACTAGCATGGACAAACAACAACGACGCATACCCAGAAAATCGGCAGAACACAAGTAGGGGCGGTGGAGTGAATGGGTACAAAAAAAGTAGTAGTACTCTCTATCGCTAATGAATGCAAAGAAGTCGTACACAGACTACCCGTCTAGAAAGATAAACAATTACAGATTGTCCTACTCGTGTAGTAAAATTTTAAAACTAACACAAAAAGCTACCCCCCCCCCCCAATTTGGGGAGGGAGTCCATGTGTAAACCTAACAGTTAGGACACATAACCTAATCATTGTAAAAATTTCATCTCAGTTGACTAAATGGTCGCCGCCCCCATGAAAATTTGATTAGGGCAAAAAATTTGCAGCGTGCTAAGCAGTGCCACCAACGCCGAGATCTCTCTCTTTTGCCCTCCATGTGGAAAAGAGGTATTGTGATATCCATCAATTTCAAACAAGAGCATTTGTGGTATTCTGAAAGCGCCCGTCATCTCCACCTTATCCGCCGAACTCTCCATTCTCCAGCCGCAACCTCTCTCTCCCTCTCTGAACCCTAGCCCCCGTCGCCACAACAGTTGGTCCCTATCTACTCCCTCTAGCTGCCCCCTCTCTCATCTTACTTCAAACCCTAGACGCCATCGCTACAATAGCTTGCTTCCCTCTCCACTCTAGCCGCCCCGTGCGTGACCTTGTTGGAAGAGTGGATGACAGCGTTGCGCTCGTTGGGTAGCGCCGAGGAGCACTCGATCCTTGGGCGCTCGGGGCGCTGAGTTCCAGCCCGGCCCTTGCCCTGTGACCGAGGCGGAGCCAAGGATCTGGCTCGGGCTTCCATTGATCGGGAGCCTGGGGCTCGGGCCAGCCCTCGAGCCCCGAGCAGAGGCCGAGGACGTGCTTGGGTTCTGCCCAACCCTAGGCCAAAAGGTGCGTGCGATGCACCTGATGGGTGTAGCCCCTGAGCTCCCAAGCGATCCTGGAGGGATCGGTCGGGGGGGGGGGGGGGGGGGTCCTTCGGTCGGGAACCTCTTACCCCGAGACTTAACATATCCTTATGTTATAATCTCGTCACCTGCCATGTCACATACCAAGCCTATAGTCAGCCATCTGTAATGGCACCAGCCACGTCATCCGCCTACGTGGCCGCCGCCACATGGGCAATGATACACATACAAAACGGATATGTGATAGACAGTTTTTCATCATGAATCAAGCCACTTGTACGACCGATGGCTTGGTTTTGTCACAGTGCAACAAATATGATGCTCCATTTTTTGACAAACCAAATTTCTTCACTAAATCATCAAAAAAAGTTATTTACGGTGAATGATGCTTCTACTACCATGACGAAAGTTGTTCGTCATGTATGTGCATATGCCTACTAGTGCCAATACATACAAAGATGCCCTAGTATTTGCATCAATAACCACATATGTAAGACATCCAAAGATTTAGCATCCTTCTCCTCAAAACAAGTTCTCCAAATAATTGGCATCAACATCACAAGCGTAAGTATTTTGGCGCCATCACTACTAGCTAAAGGTTAGTAACTATACTCAGTACCAACATGGGCCACGGTGCTTTCAAAGAAGCATCCGTGCTTTGGGTGTTTGTGCAAAGGAGTTCAGCTCTAACATGGTCAACAGAGTATAATATGCATACTGAATAACTGATAGGTGAACTCATGTGGTCACCTATATAAATACCCTCAAATTTTTTACTATATATAAATTCTCTCAAAAATTTTACTATGATTTAATATGCCTGATAACTTTTTTTTTTGCGAGACGCCTGATAACTTCCTAACATAAAAAAAATCCAACTTCTTTGTGTGCACTGTCAACTTACCATAAACTAAGAATAGAACTAAAGATTTAGCCATTTGCAAAATCAAGTTTGTTTGCGCTTAGCAAGAAAAATACATCCCGCTGTGTTTCAGCCTTGACACAATGTTTTACAGACCCAAAGTCTAGTGGCTTGAGTATGCATCCGTGTAAATATATCAAACAAGCACTTTTAGCACAGAGTCTGGTTTCATAGTGGAGAGTGGAGGGGAAATGAGAGAGACGTGGGAGGAAAGGTTAGATCATTTAATCAGTTTACACTCACTAGCTATTTAACTTCTGCTAAGTACATATATAATTAGAGCTGAGTCAAACTCCTTAAATCCAAACCAAAACGAGCATAATGATCAGGGCAAAATGTACACGTGGTAAGAGAAATGTGGAACACCTTGGTAAAATCTAAACTGCATTGCATATAACCCACTCACTGTTTGACAACATATTAATTAAATACGAAGAGGAGATGGACATGCCTGCTGTGACTTCCATGGATCCGATGCTACTACTATAGCTAGGTACCTGCAAAAAACACACAAACAAAAAGGGGGCCTGTGTGAAATTTTAAGAAATATGTACTACACTACGATCAACTCACTGGCATAATAAGTGGTAAATATATTATGTTTATCATCATAAAAAGGTTGAACTAACAATCCCAGATGCTACTACCCACATACAGAGAATCTGACATGTAACAAGACGGCATCGAATCAGTAGTAAATTTATTAGGTAAGCAAGAACCAAGACAGGATCTTTGTTTCTACATGGACCTTGAGCGGCCCAATTAGACTCTGATGTTGTGGTCTACTACCCACCCTCAATTCCAGCAAACTCTAGTGCTGCACTAGTACTCTCTCTGCAAACATGCACGAGGACATTAAACAGCTGCAGCTCAAAAATCTCCAACCCAAACTATAGTAGCAGAGAGAAAACTTTAGCACTAATAAGAGCAAGGAATTGAGAACTAATAGCTAATTATACTAACAAGTAGAGGACATATTAGGCATAAGCCTACTCGACAAAATTTGCAAATTCTGGGTGTGCACATAGCATAGAAAGTTGGAGCTTGAATTAATTAGGACCAGAATTGTTGAGGAGCTGCAGCTTTTTAAAGTGTATATATGATACAGTCAAGGATCACAAAATTATGAAGTATGCAATACAAGTAATAGCCTATAGTGCTATAACAAAAATAACCAATCTCTGAGCAATTAACACTTGACAGTACATACAGGAAGACATATACCTCACTTGATCACAATTTCTGAGCAAAGGATTACCTGTTTTTAGAAGCATGCCTCTACCATTAACAGACGTACGGCAAAGATGGGTGCAGAATAATTTGTGAAGTAATTAATCTCTCAAAGAACTGCAGCGAGTGAATGACCAACATTGCTGAAAAAGTAAAAAATGCTCGCAGGCAAATAACATAACACCAAGATGAACTGAAACATGTCTATGAGGTATACCTTTGTTGCAATTTCATCTTTGGATCGGATTCTATCAAAAGTACAATACACTGCCTTTTTGCAGCTGCTGCATATGTGTGCTAGACTGTCATACAAAACGCCAAGAAAAATATAACAGTTTAAGTGGCTTTTGATTTCAAGGTTAAACATGTCATTAAGATACATACTCCATCCTGTAGTATACCAAAAATCCAAACTAGCTGAGCTCACAGACAACATGGTGCACCTCTGTTTGTCGAGGATCTAATAACCAGATGTTGAAACGTCCCAGACAAAAATCTATCATGTACCATGCTAATCGAAAATCAATGGTGAAACGTGACAGCTCTTAGCCAATTCAAACTCTTAAGATCGTTCTAGCTCATAGCACTAACAGCCACTCCTAACTGTGCCTGCTAGGACCTAGGCATAAAGAATTGCATTCCTGATCCTACCAAGTCGACAACCACATCCATGGTGACACAAGAAGTGCACCTGTAGGAGGCAGCCGTCTTCCTCGGAGGTATCTGCGCATAAACCCACAACCTAATTAGCATGCTTCAAACAAACTTTGCCGTCCAAACCTGCAGAGGAGGGATAAAAGTAAAACTATCCTTGAAAATGTGAAATAGAAAGAACAGGAAGGGTCGGAAGCAGGGCAAGGGGAACAGGGGGTGAACCAGGTAGACGTAGCACTATCCTGGAACAGCACGAGCTCCAGCCGCTTGGCGTCCGCCGGCGCATGCTCGTTGCCGCCACCGGTCGCCGTGGCACCACCGACCGGTCGTCGAGCGGCGAGCGCAAGCGGATCGTGCCAAGAGGTACAGGGTACGAGGCCGGATTGGGAAAGGCTCTGGACCGGATCCGATCTGACGGCACCGGGATCTCTAGATTCGAATCAGGAGAGCTGGAGAGGGAGGGAGTGGACGCGGTAGAGGGCGGCGCTGCGGGTTGCCATGCTAGGGGTTTTTTTTTCTCAGGTTAATTTGAAATATACCATTATAAATGTTGCGGTTTGAGGATCTGACATTACTATTGGTTTATTTCGAACACACCATTATAGTTTTACTCTCTATTTAAACTATATTATTTTATATATGTTTCTAATGGTGTTAGACCCACAAACATACGTATCACCATAGATTTTTCGTATGGTCTAAAATACCTCTGCTACTCCTCTCTCCATCTCACTTTCAACTTACAAGCAGGGCCATGTGTCATCCCCTTCCCTTCTCCCACATCCTTCTTCCTCACTTTCTCACACACACCAGAACGGCCCTGCAAGCTGCCTCCAGCCGCTATGTACTTAGAATGTCATATAGTCCAACACAATTACACTGACTATGAAACTATATAACATAGTTTTTTTATCTATATACTTAGAATGTCATAGTCGAGTGTGTACAAGACACTATGGACAACCTTGATTTTCCGCTCAAACTGTCGTTCAACAAGGGTTTGAAATTCATGAAAAATATTAAAAACCTCAGATTTGTGACGCAGCATATAAACCCAAGTGAATTTGCTATGATCATCTATGAAACTGACATAATATTTGTAACGACCAACAGAAGCGGGAGCAGGGCCCCATACATCGGAGAAATGGGTGAGCAGCAGTGAAGTCTCCGATGCTTGCATGGTTTTCAAGCTGTGCTGTTGGGTGAAGCTCAGGTTCTGGAGGCAACAAAGTTGGTGGTTGTTGCAACAATGATGGAGGAGGAAGTTCATTATAGAACATAATCTGCGCTAATGATGAAGGTGGTGGTTGTAGCATAGATATCAGAGAGGATTGTGAGGATGGTTGTAAGATGTTACTATTGATGTGCACCCCCTGTGTATTATTATAGTTGTGCTGATGGGCTTCATTAGATGATGACAACATCTATGCTTGTGGTTTGACCATTAAAGGGTGTGGTGGCATTAGACCATGTTGTAACAGTGACATCGATGGTGCTTGTGCCGTTGGCAATATGGTTTGATTAAGAAGAGTAGCTTGTGACCATGATGACTGTGGAAGGGACAATGATAATTTTGCAACATGCAAGGATGGTTGTATATGTGTCCATGGTAGATGTCTAGGTGGCAGCGGGTTCTTTGAATGTGATGGCAAAGAGGACAACAACCGGAGCAAAGGGTCTCTTGACCCACCAACCTCTAGCATGTTGCAAGATCCATAGGACTGTCTGACACACTAGTTGATGTAGGATACGGTAGCTGGTGGCTCTTGCCTTGTTGGCAAGCGTCACAGACTCGATGTTTATTGGGATCATGCAAAACAGGTAAACTATTGCGACTGAGGATCTGTTGAACGACACGGGACGATGCATGCCCTAGACGATGATGCCAAACCGACTTGGAAGGCTTGGTGACACCCAAAGCTTGTTTATTCGGTGATGAGGAAGACGCATGCAGGGGATAGAGTCCTCCTTCACATTTGCCGCTGTGAAGAATTTTCTTCGTCGCCTGTTCCTTGATAAGAAAATGATTGGGGTGAAATTCAAGGAAAACGTTGTTATCTTTGGCTAGGCGATTAACAGAACAAAGGTTCTTTGTAGCTTGTGGCACATGTAGAATATTGTTAAGATGAAAATTGCGTAATGGGGAAGAAAAAATGCTATGACCAATATTAGCAATCTCCATACCTGCCCCATCAGCCGCATGCACTTGTTGATCGCCATGGTACTTGTTCCGCATGGTCAGGCGCTCCAATTCGCCAGTGATGTGATCAGTGGCGCCTGAGTCCATATACCAATTCGTATCCACAGCATACGAGTTGGATGTGGAGGCCAACGAAGCACTCTTCTACGGTGGACCATTGAAGTTGCTGTCATACCTTTTGAAACACCGATGAGCGGGGTGGCCCTCCTTGCCACAGATCTGGCAAAATACGCCAGGCTGAAAATTGCGACCATGGCCGCTGTTGTTGCCTCCACCAGCGTTACCTCCTCGGCCACGATTATTACCACCTCGGCCAAAACCCCCTCGGCCAGTGCCACGATTGCGGGAATTGTTGGTGAAGGAGGAACCAGAGTTGCGACCACCCCTGGCAGCGACATTGGCGGAGATATGAGATGGATCAGCATGGAGTCCCTTGCGTTGTTCATGGCTTACGAGTTGGGCATATAGCTCAGGAACAGTGATCGGTTCCACTCGTGCCGCGATTGCCGTGACAACCGACTCATACTCCTCACCCAGACCGGTGAGAATATAGGTGACGAGGTCTTCATCTTCAAGCTTCTTGCCTGCCGAGGCCATGTCGTCGGCTAGGCCTTTCATCCTGACAAAGTAGTCAGCAATGGAAGACGTCCCCCGGGACGCCGTAGCGAGTGCCATGCGGGTGGAGATGATGCGGGCACGCGACTGGGAGGCGTGAAGACCCTGGATCGCCGCCCAGAGCTCAGCCGCAGTCGTTGCCGATGACACTTGCGCAAACACTTCCTTGGAAAGTGATGAGAATAAGTAACTCAGCACTTGTTGATCTTGAACTACCCACGTCTCATGCGCGGGATTGGGCACAGGAGGCCCCTTCTTGCCAGTGGTTGGATCGGCTTCGCCTTCGAGGAAAGCTTCCGGCGGCGCAGCACCCGACTGAATATAGCCGGCATGTTTTGCGCCTTTGAGGGTGGATGATACCTGGGCATACCACATGTTGTAGTTGCCCCGGGTCAGTTTTTCAGAGACAGGAGGGAGGAAGCCGAAGGCAAAGGCATTGAGCCCGGCGGCGGCGGCAGCGGAGCTTTGCGCCATGGAGGATCGGAGTTTTCCCGTCGGGGAGAAAAAAGCTCGATACCATATAAGATTTTGTGTGAACGAGATGACCCGTGCCCGTCCTCTCGGTTGCGTGTTTATAGTAACAGGGAAGAGCCCCCTGTGTGGCTTACAATGAATCTATTGTTACAACAAATACTCCACAATTCTCTCCACAATTCTCTCAACTTTCTATACTATCAATATACATAACAGGAAACCGAGATATCCTCTAATAGGTGTTTGGTTGAGGATTTGCAATGGTCTATCATCTTGTTACTCCTCACCTTTATGTTTGGTGTTGTGGAATGGAATACGTTGATGAATGGCCACCTCATCCTCAGAAGCTTACCACTATTATAAGATTGAGAAATGGAGTCACTCCACCAAAAATCATAGGGGACTCATGATGGACCGCTTTATTTAGGAAAAGGGTGCACTACTAAAGTAACTTCATCACCACATGCTTAGCAAAAATCATAGGGAACTCATGATTGCGAGGTTCTAGATCACTACATGGTTAGTAATCATTCACGTGCACTCAAATTCAAGTTGGAATTCAAAGTTTTGTTCTATTGCTCATATTTTTGTACAAACATATAGGTAAGGATATGGCATGGAAAAATGCAACATATAGTAAAGCAAAAAATGATTGAAGAAAGTATCATGGTGGTGCACATGGGCTAGCGGCAGCGGCGGCGGCATGAAGACCTCCATTACCAGCCGCTGTGATGTGATCCCGCTAGAGAGCAGTGGATGCAATTGCCGATTAGGCATCGACATAGGCGGATGGGGAAACTGAATCACGAAACACAGTAATGTAGAAGGCTGAAACCTGTTCGGTGTTCGTTATTCGCTTGGGCTTCAGTACTTGGCCGACTTGGCCCAGCTACGGCTACGGTTCAACTGTTAGCTCATCCCCAAATGCATTGTGACTAAGTCGGTCATGGCCAGGCATAGTACAGAGGCACGTCGGGATTTGGTGCTCTCTGGCAGGAGCTCTGGCGGCCGCCAGAGCTCGCCATATTGGTGGATCCACCACTTTCTATTTTCATCTACACTTTTGTTCTGTATAAATAAAATGTGGCTAAGAATAAGTTGATGTGGAGTATTCACAAGACTTCTAGTAAATCTCTGCATATGTGTGCTAGAATGAGGAGTTTGTACATGTTATTTTGTTTGTCCCTGTAATAATAAAAGGTGTTTATTTTATGACACTGCTACTATTATTATTTACTTATGAAATCACTAAGGGCCTGTTTGGCTCGTAGTTCCAGCACGCCACACCCGAACTGCGGCACGCCGTATCTGTGTTTGGCTGCTGCTGCGTGTTGGGTGTGCTCAAAGTGTGGCGCCGTTCCCTGTCTAATTCTGCTCCAACTCTCGCCAAAAGTATGGCGCTCGTTTCGTGCGCCACACGTTCAGCGACGCCAGAGCTACGGTGTGGCGTGCTGCGGCGGGAGCCAAACAGGCCCTAAATGTGTACCCGACACACACAGTATACACATTGGTTTTGTTCCACGTGCGGTATGGTTTCATAAAATTGCCATACGTTGATATCTTAGTAGGTTCTTGTGGTTCACAGACCGTGGACAATAGGTTGCTTGTGCAATGATGAGCCTATGACAGGCGTTGCTTTTATGCTTCTCAATGCTTCATGCAAGGGAGAAACAAAGGGCCCATTGTTTGTTGATTTGATATCCTTGGGGAGATTGGTTCTTGGGTGCTTTGTGTGTAATGGGAAGATCTAAACTGGGACATTGTTAAATGGAGTATAGTACATAGCTATTTATAGGGATTTGAGAACGTTGGTATTCAAGCTTTTTATTAGTTTGGTATCTAGAATATATGGCCATTAACAACCATGCCCATTCGTTTTATATAAGATATGTGAAATTAATGTAGCTCATGTATTTACTCAATGTTTAAAGAATCTATTTGGCAAATCAAAACATGTGCGAGTTGTGGTAGTGGGTTTTGAGGAGTATTATATTGAGGTTGTGTTGAGACCATATCATCATGTAGCTCATGGTACACCATATGATTGTTCTGAGAAGAATTTTGCATAGCAGATTTTGCAGACATATTCATGCCAGTCTCTTTCATTTTCCATTGAGAGCATGGCATATTTAGCATGGTATTATCATAAGCACTAACCATGTCCCTCATCATCTCAGGTGGCTCACTTGGCACTTGTGTAGGATGCTCAAAACATTGGGCCAAGGTCTTGCTTTCCAATGGTGTCAAAGTATGCGTGGAGAACTGCAGGGTCTCACGTTGGAGCTAGGATATGGGAGTGGGGGTGGATCCAAAGACAAAGTCCAAAGTGCTCAAATCTACTCTACATGTTGTGTGGACCACACACTCTAGTCAACCCACTTACCCTTTATTAATTGCTTCACATAAAAGGGTTAGTGGTACGGATTCTAGAAAATAGTCATCGTCTTAAAAGGAGACGAGTAAAGCATATAACCTTCATGCATTAGTTTTCCCGCATGCACATCTATTTTTGGAAAAAAAAATATAGCAAAACAGTGTCCTCACTTGCTAATACCAGTCATGTTAATTATATGCATAGGGCACAAGAGGGAAATGGCATGAAGCAAGCCTAGAAGACACACATGTCCATCCAACTACCCATGTTCACTCAAAAAAGGAAAAAAGAAACTTGCAGCTCTTATACTCTATATGTTTTATATGTCATACATGGCATCTAAGGGTTAAGATAATATTGAACGGTAAATCAACATAATGGTTAGGAATTGGCAGAATTTCAATATTGCCATAGCTACCAACGAACTTGAAGACCAATTTGAAATTCTGCAAGCAAAACTTGATATTACTGTTGTACCTCAAGTGGGTGTTGTTTTATGGTCATCAAAACAACCATGGCTTGCATCCTAAGATCATAGAAGAAAATTTTAACCTCAGGCTATCTTTAGTGAGTATGAGCTGAGACAACAGAAGCATCAGTCTTCTTTCACTCACGATCTAGTATAGACCAATGGTTCCACACTGTCTATGGTAATCATTAGGCTGCTCATCATGTCCTTTCACAATTCCAACAGCCTTGTTACCAACAATGAAATCATGTATCATGATGACAAATGCTGAGCTTATATGTGTCAGATTCTCATGGCGCTAGATGTCAAGGTAGTCCATACAAACAATATTTGGCTTCAATTTGCTTAGGCCCAGTATTTGAATGGTGCTGCAAAAAGCTTTAGACGACATTGAACGTGTGAAAGCTCCCATTGAGCACACAGGAGGGGGTGAATTGGGTGCCTAGTTTAGAAAACTTAATTAATCCAAGAGCTTAAATAAAACTATCACAAGAAAAAATGTAAAGTAGTTTACGTCGAATGATGTACATAAGGTTTTTCTAGTGTACTCCTTATTCTTTTGGTAAAGATCACTCAAAGCAAAGCACATGTGAAGAAATAAATGTGATAAATAAAGAGCAAGAGTTAGATATGGCAAAGTCCAAGAAATGAGGCGATTATCCTATTCTATTGGTTGCCAAAATGCAACTCCTACTCCACGCTAGCGCTCCATCAAGATATGCTCCGGGTCACCAAGCCCCCCTTGTCATGGTGTTGGGTTCGCCACCAAGACTCCCGCCAACCAAGGCAAGTGCCACAAGCAACCTACACTCACCACCACCACCTGATTATTTTGGTCACCCTGTGTCTTCACTATGGAGTTTCTCTAGTAAGGAAGGGGTCTCCCCATCCCCTACACACTAAGTTTCCACCACTGCACATCAAGCTCGATGGGATGAAAAGCCACCAAGCACTATTCTCTTCAACAATTACCGTTTAGCCCGTTTAAATACTATGCAAATGCTACACGGTGGTGCGCCGTTTTTTATTAGTCGACCATTTATCTTGTTTAATTAGTCATTTAGCTTGTTTAGTGTACCATTTAACTCGAATAATGGCTAATTGGTAGGTGACCTAGTGTTTATCGATTATCATTTAGGAAAACACTACCACCAAGGCAAAAAAAAAACTTTGACATACCACACTATTTTTTTCATACACATGGAAAGATCTGCCAATTTTGGATAGCATGGAGCATTCTGTAGAAGTTTACTGAATGGGTGTTACAATATGAGAGGAACTGATTCTACATAATGGAAACATTATTACAGTCTTTGCTTCTCTTGAAACAACATAGCATTCAACTATTATAACAAGTTTATTACATATACCAAGAACACACAATCCATGGTGGAAAACAAATGAATAGGGTAGCGGTTTTTAGGAAGCACTTTGGTGAGATGATCACTAGGACTAACATGTGCATTATTAAGGTACTAGGACTAACACGTGTGTTAAGGTGTGTGAGACATACAAGTTATAATAGGTCCTATGGATGCAATAGAATAGTTGGTGTGAAGAATGGCAAATAAATAGAGTCAAAACGACAAATTATGCAAAAATAGCACGTGCCAAATGGTCCGATAGGCTATGGCGTGCTGAATAAACATTAGTGTTGGTGACACATTACAAATGCACCCACCTGATGGAACAATAGTAGTGTGCATCGAGCACACCATCCATGTTATGCCCACACCATGCTGGTGTCGGCACCCTCAATATTAACTCCCTTGTTGGCATCCCCAAAGATAGCCATGGAGGTGAGTTGAGGTGGGGGGCTAAGGAGTCGATCATGGAGGAGCGAAGGGATGGGAAAACCGCGCCAATAGCTATTGGCCAGCCATGGAAAAGATAACAGGAGGATGGGAGGCCACCATGTGCTCATCTGTCCTCACCAATGATGTTGTCATAGCATAGAGTGTAGGGCTAGTGGTGAAGAGAGTCGAGAGGGAAGCAGGGTATTGGCCTCCAGTCATGGAGGATAGGAGACAGGAGTGGTGCATCGGCCATTGTGCATATAAGTGGAGCACAAAAGGGGAGGTGAGGGACGGCCGAAGGAGAGAAGTGGGGAAGTGTCTAGGCATGGAGGTAAAACTGATAGGGTCCCAGGGTGTTGGCTGGGATGTTTGGTTCATGAAGGGTTGATCTCAGACGTCGAATGAGAATGGGTGGACACTATTGCTTGGTGTCATATGGGCTCTTAGCAAGCCAACACCTTAATGGGTCGTTCCTATGCCAGCACTATGGACTGAGGTGTCGGCTCAAGCATGGCCCTAGCCACTGGGCCATGCTTTATCAATCTATGCCTCGTGCCGCCCGTGGGATTCAGCTGATCTGGCCATTTCTACTTTATCCCTAGAAGAACTATATAAAATCTGAGGCGACGAGAGGGGCGACTCCCAACCATCCCCCAAAAAACTCCCCTGACCCCAGCTCTCCATCTACCGCCATCAAAAGCTATCGTGCGGTGGCGGCGGCGGCCACCTAGGATGGCGGCAAAAAAGATGCTCGCCGCCACCCCCTCCCTCCCTTATTTCTCTTTCATGCTATGCTATGGCGTTCGACCTTGTTGACGGCAAGGTCATAGGTTTGGGGCCTCCTAAACTGGATCTGGCATCATCACCACCAGATCTGAAGCTCATGTGGCATTTACTTCATCTCTGGTGGCTTGGTCGCACCTTGTTGCAACAGGATACCTCTACAGAGCAGACATCCTTAGTGGCCATGGTGGCCTATGAGGCGGCCTGATTCGGTGCCACCTAGGCTAGATCTGGTCTGTTGAATGGTGGAGCCCATGGTGGCAGCCACCTATACCCGGCTAATGTCTTCGGCGACCACAACGGCCTTCGGGGCTGCCTGATCTTGTGCCTCCAAGGCCGGATCCGATCTCCCCTACAACTAAGCTCTGGAGTGAGGCGGTGTGGCTAGTCTAACTAATGGTGGTGGCTTACAGGCCACCACCCTCCCCTACCTGCACTTAGTTGATGCCTTCGGCGACCATGGCGGCCTTAAGGGCTGCCTGATCCGGTGCTTCCAAGGCCAGGTGCGGTCTCCCCTACCTAGAGCCGAGCTCTGGGGTGAGGTGGCATGGCCGCTCTAGCTGATGGTGGTGGCTTGCTGCTTTTCATGGCTGCAACAGCATGGTCAGTAGCTATAGTGTCTATGCGTGATTGGTGCATTTCACTGCCTTGCACGAGCTTTTGAGGTCTCAAGCAGTGCTATGCCATAGTGCTTGTTTGGCACTGGGTTGTTGGTCTCCAAGGCAAGGCGTTTCCCTTGTTCTGCAAGGCGTGAGGTTTGCGGCAAGATGGATGAGGCTAGTTTTGCATTATAGCTGCTTGTGCAAGCTAGCCAGGGCTCAAGCAGTAGGTGTGGTCCATGCTTCGTGTCATCATCCTTGCTCTAAGTGGTAGTCCTATAGCTCAGGATCTAGGGGAGTCTAGGCGAAAGCCATGCACTACTCTATCGGTGCTATCGACGGTAATGCCATCAGACACCATATCCTCCTAGGAGGCATAGTATCCTTCTCTAGGCCTGCAACTGAGGATACCACTAGGTGAAAACCTAGTTCCCATACTTTCGGACCAGTGATGACGGCGACATCGGCATCGTTGTGGCCTACTTGTAGGCATCAGCGTGGAGGTGGGCCTCAGATTTGGCCAAGCGCTTTCTTCAGGGTCCACTTCTAGCTTTCCCTAAATGGGCGCACAAGTTGCTTGTCGGGTGCATCGCTCTAACATCCTCTAGGATCCTTCACTTATGTCGGGTTAGCAAGACCATGGTCCCTCTCATGGATCTCCTCGCTCTTCATTTGTTGATCCTTCCTCCCTGAAGACTTCCTTCCCTTAATGGGTGTTGGTGGACGAGGACTAGAGCCCAGATGTGCACCATAGATGATGTACATCATGACCGTCGTCTATCGACCTTGACTTTGTGCCTTCCAATCGTGTGGAATGTGGAGTTCTTTGGAGAGCTGTCACTTGGTGGTGTGCAATGTTTAGCGATCAATGACATGTTTTCATCATGGGTAGCTTGGTTGTTCCACCTCTTGTGCCTTGTCTCTAGATGTTTTTCCTATGTTGTGCTGCTTTTGTTTGTGTCTATTCTCCTATCTCGCCCTGCTATGTAACTCTGGAGTTTGCCCCAATTTTGTAACCTTCCATTCCCCGCTTCGCCAGTATATGTGGAAATATATTGGGAACTATCCCCCCTCCCACCCCCCACCCCAGTTGGCTTGCCAAAAAAATATAAAATCCAAGAGCCATTGTGCGACATCATCTTAGCTTACTTTGCCTTGGGCCGCCACTATGTCATATCAGCTTTGACACATGTGACATGGAAGTATCAGATCCCTCCGCATGCCGGTTGACACCTAGCTTCCTCCCAAACATATAACCCATGGTAAATACCATGTTATATTTTACCATCACTACTAAATTCAACACCAAGAATTCCGGAACGACCTTTCACTGGCCGAGTTTTACAACCACCACTTCCCCTTTTTTTGGAAACTTCAGTTTTTTTAGATAACCTTATTGAAACGGTAATTGAATTCGGATTTTGTTTATAAATTTGAAAATATTTTCTAGAACAATATTTGAGATGTTGCAAACTACACTATGTGAAGGACTGTATCTAAGCGATGCTCCAAGGATATTTCCGTCATAACATGTTATACCAAAATCTATCTGTACTCACCATTATTTTGACCTATCACATAGCTCACTCAATACATCCTCAGATTAGGATACTCTTAGGTAGCATGATAGGGAAGCCTATTTGTCCTCTTGGTGATAATTTTAGTATATAATAATACTTTCAATCAAGAACTTGTTGGATCACGTTTTGCTCATAACAACAGAAATACAAATACACAAATATAGCAACGAGAGACACATTTCAGTCAGCAACGAGAGACACATGGACCACCTGCTGGTCGTCCTATAGTGGTTGTAGAAGGCATATACATTATATATAGCAGTGTTTGATTAGCATTAAAGATTGGACTTATGATAATATCAAGCGGTTACTAAAGGCGTTTCTAATTAATTCTTGCCTAAAGTATAATTTGATATTTTGTGGCTGAATAAATATATGCCTTTCAATTTTAAAGCAAATAATATTTAACTAATGATAAAGCAACGGTCCCATCCTAAAACTACATTTTATACATTCCCAGCGTTTATTAACAAATGGACCCCACCATGACCATGCAAAAAAAATGGCATCACGGTCCATGACACACAGTATTCAGTATTAACCATTCACAAGTAGCATGTGATGATATACTGTTTCTTATGAAAAGCATTTTTTTCATGCGTCTGAGTTTCGAGGAAATTGTATCTTTGACAGCTCCTTTTCTTCTATATATAGGATTCTTCGTAGGCTCCTATCCTTCACAACCAAACACATTGCCTCTCAACAAAATTCAACCATTTCTTAGTCACATACTGGTAGTAGCTGGTTTGAATTCTGCACAAGAGAATGACTAGGACGCCTAGGAGAGCTGGAATTAGCTACATTAGGAATAATTATAGTCATAGAGCCACATTCTTCAAGCGGCGTGTTGGGCTTTACAAAGCTGCCGCTGACTTGTCCACCTCACTGGCGCAAGAATTGCTATCGTGCTACAATCTGAGAATGGAAAGATGTCCTCTTTCGGCACTCCATCAGCTAGTGCTATCGCCAATTCTTTCCTTTCAGGGGATGCACAAGTAGATCCATTCGTCAACCAGGTACAAAAAGACAAAATCACCCTTTTGCAGAATGAGCTATTCATGGTGGAGAAAGAGAAAGCCATGGAGGACAAACGGACAAAGGAGAACACTGCACGAGTCAAAGAGCTTTGTGCGACCTCAAGGAAGGCTAAGCTTGTCTATAGCAAGGTAGAGGATCTCAATGTTGAGGAGCTCAGTGAGCTTCTGCTTGACCTCTCACGGGTCCAGCGGGAGATTAACGATCGACTTCCTCCACAGCAACCTAGCAACCAGCTAGAGGTTGGTGGGTCAAGAGACCCTTTGCTCCGGTTGTTGTCCTCTTTGCCATCACATTCAAAGAACCCGCTGCCACCTAGACATCTACCATGGACACATATACAACCATCCTTGCATGTTGCAAAATTATCATTGTCCCTTCCACAGTCATCATGGTCACAAGCTACTCTTCTTAATCAAACCATATTGCCAACGGCACAAGCACCATCGATGTCACTGTTACAACATGGTCTAATGCCACCACACCCTTTAATGGTCAAACCACAAGCATAGATGTTGTCATCATCTAATGAAGCCCATCAGCACAACTATAATAATACACAGGGGGTGCACATCAATAGTAACATCTTACAACCATCCTCACAATCCTCTCTGATATCTATGCTACAACCACCACCTTCATCATTAGCGCAGATTATGTTCTATAATGAACTTCCTCCTCCATCATTGTTGCAACAACCACCAACTTTGTTGCCTCCAGAACCTGAGCTTCACCCAACAGCACAGCTTGAAAACCATGCAAGCATCGGAGACTTCACTGCTGCTCACCCATTTCCCATTCATCAATGGCCTTCACCTATTCAATCTGATGGGCCATATTTTGATGCTTGTATGGACTGAATCTTTGCTTGGGAGACCATGGTGATACTAGAGAGCAAGCTTCTGGTGGTTACGGCATGCCAGGTTCTTTTGTACTGCTTCAACAAGCTTATAATTGTCCCTACAATAACTCCATAGATTCTTCTTCAGAAGGAGCTAGAACAACATAGTGATGATGGTCCTAGAAATAATCTTGTTGATATGGGCTGCCTTGATGATAGTTGATACCACAATTTTAGTTGTTCTTGTGGTTTATTTAATCAATATGTGTTTGAGTTGTCTAGTTTATTGTTATAAGGGAATCAAATGTTATTTAGTCCACTAGTCTAAGTCTAGCCTATTTAGGGAGTTCTACATGTATTGGTATATCAGGGGATGAAATCTTGAAGTTTGCTTCATAGATCCAATCCTTGCGTCATGTAATGTGTTGTATCCATCATATATATCATTGTATGAAATCTTTTGTTCAAAAATGGTACTTGTTGCTGCTTACATAATAAGGGTGAAGGCTATGAATTTGAACCCATTATGTCTTTTTATAGCATACTTCATTAGTTTTGTTGTCATAAGCCCTAGCCGAACCGTTTTAGCTAGAGGCACGTATGTTCCAAAAGGCCTGCTATCTTAGAAGGATTCCTTTCAAACGTAACTGATGGGCAAGAGTGCGCCAACACAATTCTGACGTTAGTTCAGGCCATTCATTTTCCATTTTTTGGGTCCAGGTGTGGTCCCTTGTTCAGCCAGCCTTGCTCTTGTATTTTTGTCCATGGGACCCACCACCACTAACCTTGTCTTTTTGGCTTATCATGTACACCATAAAAATATTAAAAGTCATTAAATTTTACATAATAAAAATCAACAACTCATCAAGAAAAATGAACATATATCTTGAATATAATCGCCTTCTTATATGCAGGTTGTTTAATAATATTGACTCCACTAGATCCTTGAGAGAAGAATTGGAGATTAATTCAATCTACCTCAAGAGAAGAACCTCTCTAATGGCTCCTTGAGGCTTTTAGGATCACCAAAACAAAGCTGCACTATATAAGATCAGAATCAATCATCAACACAATAAATTTTCATGCACGAACCGAGCGGACGTGCATGTTGGGCTTGAGGAAAATGAAACCCATCATCTTATATATACTTATCAATTCTAGAAGCTTTGGCCCCACATCCTCCCCCCCCCAACGTCCTCCGTACAGGTGACTCAGGGGGTGACACAGCCCCAGCCACCAGACCACTCACTACGCCTACTCAGTCGCCACCACCACTCTCTGACTAGTGGTGCCAGCGGCCCGCGCACGGCGCCCAACAAGGCTTACCCCAGCAGCAAATCCCCTCACCTCCCTCCTCTCCTACCCCCTTTTCCCTCATATCAAGCTTTGAAACTTCGGCGAGGAGGTCACCACCGATGAGTAGGATCGCCGGTGAGGTGTTGGATCTATGTGCTCTAGGTCCGGATCCAGCGAACCCCGCCCCAAATCTGACGCGCCTCGCCCTCTTGTAGTGTCTCCAGCTCCGGCGGGTGAGCCGCTCCATCTCCGGCGGATGCTGCTGCACAGGGCCTCCACGTAGTTGTACGCTCGCTCGCACGCATGCGGTCCAGCCCCGCGAGACCGCAATACGGTGGATGGCCTAGGAGGCCTTGGGCGCCGGCAGCTACCATAGCCAGATCCGACAGCCCCGCCCCATATCTAGCGCCGACGTGACCAGCGGGCACGGCGGTGGCCGTGCTATGGGGCATGGACACCCACGCGTAGGCCACGGTAGACCAGTGCCGTGCTTGCCTGCCTTGAGGAAGCTCTCAAGTCTATAGTGTTAGATCCAGAGATCTCCTAGAGTAGCATCTAGTCGGGTTGTTCTTTGCATTTGGGAGGAACAAGTAGCAAACCTAATGAACCGTACTACAGAGTGATAGAGAGAGGAGAGTAGATGGGAGTGTATAGACCATCAGAGGGCGTCATCGAGGAGGATCCGGCCATCTCGTTCTGTCGGTGACGTTCTGCGCACGGGCAGCGATGGTCGGAGAAGAATTGGTGAAGTCCGGCGACGCGGTGGGGTGCAGTGAGGCCGACGGTGATGACGGTGGCGTCTTCCCGTCGCTGGCTGCGCACCCTTACTAGATCGGACTTAGGGTTTGTTGGCGGGGTGGATTGGCTCACGGTGAACCTCGTACGTTGAGCCACCGGCCCCCACCACTTTATATAGCGCAGTGCGACGGGGGCCCACCAACCATGTAGGGTTGGGCGCCCCCGATCAGGGCGCGTGACCAAGGCCCAATAGGCCGTTGGGCTTATTGGCTGGGAGATCAATCCAACATTCTCCCCCTTGATCTCACACTATTACTTTTATCTTTAAACTTTAAACTTCAATCCTTTTATCCTTACTCATTTCTTCACAGATGATGCATAGAGCATGTTTCATCATCACGGTCAATCGCCGATAGATTTAACAGCTACAATGCACGTCTCTGATCTCAAATAGATACTTTAACTTTTGGGCCATTTATAGTCCAGGAATCATAGGCTTTCCCTTAAACCCATGCCGGCTACATGTTCTCTGAACACGTTGGGTGGTAAGCCTTTTGTAAGCGGATCCGCGAGCATCTTTTCAGTACATATATGCTCAAGACTTATCATTTGATCCCGGACTCTATCCTTCACAACATAATACTTTATGTCAATGTGTTTGGCAGCACCACTTGATCTATTGTTGTGAGCATACTGTACTACTGGATTATTATCGCAGTATAACTTCAGTGGTCTATAGATGTCGTCAACCACTTTCAAACCAGGTATGAACTTCTTTAGCCAGTTCACCTGCCCCGTTGGCTCATAACTAGGGATGAAAACGGATCGGATACAAACAGATATCACTCATATTATATTTGTTTTCATATTTCTGTTCGGATTCGGAAACGGATAGTGTTCGGATACATATACGAATACGGATTGACTCGGTTACGGATACGAATAATGAGTATCGAATACGGTATGAATCGGATTCGGAGAAGGTCAGATACAAATATATATTCGGATATTGAGTAAAAGCAGCATATATATATAAAAGCAGCATATATATATATATATATATATATATATATATATATATATATATATATATATATATATATATATATCCAAGTGGGAACTTATATATGGGCCAGCTAGCTTAGCTTGGGCTATAGAGGATTGGGCCATTTGGGCAAGAAGTAATATTTTGGTCCAATTCCAAAAATCACAATTCGAGACAAAAAAACAAAAAAAGCAAAAAATTATTGTTTGAGGCCCTAAACAAATTCAAATGAAAATGTTGTAATCAACAAAGTTTCATAACTTTTTGGGATCTAAAACTTTCATTTTGGTTGTTTCTCCATCTGAGATTCTGAGGTCGTTTGAAAAATCTAAATTTTAAATTTGAGAAATTCAAATATAGTTTTTCTTGACAAGATGATTTCAAATAAAGAAGTTTTCAACTATAAAGTTTCATAAATTTCTGAGATCTACAACTTTTATTTTAGTCATTTGTTCATCTGACATAGTGGTAGTAACATTATTCATGAATCTCACACATCTCTCTTATAGTTTATGAAACTACAAGAGAGAGATGTAAATTTTGTGAACAATGTTACTACCACAATCTCGGATGAACAAATGACCAAAATAAAAGTTGTAGATCTTGATGAGTTTTACAACTTTTATGTTCATGACTTTTTCAGCTAAAGTCATTTAATATTTGAAAATGACGTTTGAAGTTGCTATTTTTTGAAATTCAAAATTCAAATAGATAGAATACAGTCACATGAAAAGATGAGCACAATAATAGCTATAAGAACACAATAAATTGATAGAACATGATTTTAGAAAATTTTAGAAAAAAAAATTATCAAATTTGAAGTTAGTACGAGGGAGAAAAACTAGTTACAAGTTTTAGCCAAAGATTAAAAAGAGAAATAGGCGTTCTTTAACCATTTCGAAATTGAAATTCAAATAGCATTTTGAAGCAATAATGATTTCAAATGAAAAAGTTGTAAACAACAAAGTTTCATAACTTTTTGAGATCTACAATTTTTATTTTTATCATTTCTCCATCCAAGGTCGTTTGAATAATATCCGGATAATATCCGTTTGAATAATATCCGGATATATCCGATACTTAACCGGATTATCTGATATCCGCCGGATATCGATGATTTTACATTCGTATTTGATATCCGCCTAAGATATCTGTTTTATTATCCGTATCCGAAAAAAATTACGGATATCCGAGTAACTATCCAGATAAGTGTTCATATTTGTTCGGTCGAACGGACGGTCGAATAAATATCCGTACCGTTTTCATCCATACTCATAACACGCTACAAACTCGATATACATTGTGGATGATGTAGTGACGGTTTGCTTTGAGCTTTTCCATGAAATAGCTCCCCCTACGAGAGTGAACACATATCCATACGTGGATTTTCTATTATCTCCCGCATAATCAGAATCTAAATATCCCACTATATGGAGTGAATCAGATCTTCTATATATCATCATGAGGCCTTTCGTTCCTTGTAAATAACGCAAGACTTTTTTTACCAATTTCTAGTGTTCTATTCTAGGATTGCTCTGGAATCTGCCAAGTAACCCAGTAACAAATGCTAAGTCAGGGTGCGTGCATACTTGAGCATATTGCAAGCTTCCAACAGCTGAAGTATATGGAACCACTTTCATTTGATCGATCTCATATTGGTTCCTGGGGCATTGAAAATCCCCATATATGTCGCCCTTGACTATAGGAGCAGGTGAGGGACTACATTTGTGCATACTAAATTTCTTTAAGATCTTTTCAATGTATGCCTTTTGTGACAGTCCTAATACCCCTTTACTTCTATCTCGGTGAATCTCGATCCCTAGAACGAATGAAGCTTCACCAAGATCTTTCATATCAAACTTTGAGGACAAAAACTTCTTTGTCTCCAGTAGTAGACTGACATCACTACTAGCAAGTAAGATATCATCCACATACAGAACAAGGAAGATAAACTTCTCATTCTTAAACTTTGTATAGACACAATTGTCCTCAACATTCTCTTTAAACCCAAAATTCTTTATTGTCTAGTCAAACTTCAAGTACCACTGTCTTGAAGCTTATTTTAATCCATAAATGGATTTCTTTAGGCGACATCCCATTCGTTCTTTTCCTTCCATGACAAAACCTTTCGGTTGTGCCATGTAAACATTTTCCTCTAAGTCTCCATTAAGAAATGCCATCTTTACATCCATCTAATGTAATTCTAGATCGTAATGTGCCACTAATGCCATTATGATTCTGAAGGAATCTTTACATGAGACTGGAGAAAATGTCTCATTGTAATCAATCCCTTCTCTTTGCGTAAAGCCTTTTGCCACAAGTTGGGCTTTATATCTCTCTATATTCCCTTGAGAGTCAAGTTTTGTCTTGTAGACCCATTTACAGCCTACTGTTTTGGCTCCGTTAGGAATTATCTCTAAATCCCAAACTTTATTGGCATTCATTGATTTCATTTCATCTTCCATGGCCTCAAGCCACTTTGATGAATGATCACTTCTCATGGCTTCTTCAAATGAGGTGGGATAATCCCCCATTTGAAACTCTTTAGTATTATAGATTTCATAATCATCAGAAATAGCTGATCTTCTAACTCTTTGAGACCTTCTAAGGGCCTCCACATTTGGCACATTTACTGTTTGAGGCTGTTGTTGCTCCCCTCATGTGTGGTAATAGGGTCTGTAGGATTTTGAACCATGGGTTCCTCATCCTCATTTGTTGTTGCCATAGGAGGAATAACAATAGGTACTAGCACCACAACATCTTGCGTTGTAGGTGTAGCAGCAGCAGGTAGCTCAAAAAATGGCTCCGGAACCATCGGAGTGGGTGCATACACCCGTTTCTCCTCAAGATTAATTTCTCAAGCTACCATGCTCCCCCTTATCATTTCATCCTCTAGGAAGACAGCGTGTCTCGTTTCCACAAACTTTGTATGTCTATCTGGATAGTAGAAACGAAAACCTTTTGACTTTTCTGGGTAGCCAATGAAATGACAACTTACTATTTTGGGATCTAACTTCCCAATGTTTGGGTTAAATACTTTGGCCTCAACAGGACTCCCCCACACTCGTAAGTGTTTTAGTGAGGGTACTCTTCCTGTCCACAATTCATACGGTGTTTTGATCACCGACTTACTTGGTACTCTATTGAGAATATGAATGGCGGTTTTTAACGCCTCCATCCACAGGATCAACGGTAAGGTGGAGTAACTTATCATACTATGCACCATATCCATCAGGGTACGGTTACGCCTCTCAGCTACTCCATTCTGCTGAGGTTTGCCCGGTGTTGAATACTGGGCGACTATACCATTCTCCTATAAGAACCTTGCAAAAGGTCCAGGAACTTGTCCATATGGGGTATGCCAACCGTAGTACTCTCCCCCACGGTCAGACCTGACTATCTTAATCTTTAAATCATGCTAATTTTCAACTTCTGCTTTAAATATTTTGAATTTATCCAACGCTTCTGTTCTTTCTTTAATTGGATAAATATAGCCAAAACGAGAGTAATCGTTTGTGAATGTTATGAATGAATCATAACCATCCACACTTTTCACAGGAAAAGGACCACATATGTCTGTGTGAATTATCTTTAAAATTCCTGTGCTTCGTTTGGCATCCTTTTTAATTTTCTTTACATACTTTCCTTTTATGCAATCTCTACATTGTTCTAAATCTGAGAGCTCTAATGGAGGAAGAATATCATTCTTAACTAGTCTTTCTATTCTCCCCCTCGAAATATGGCCTAAATGACAGTGCCATAATTTCGACAACGCATCGTGAGCTCTCTTTCGTTTTCTGTTTGCATTGTTCGATGAGGATACATTCTCATTCACATCACATACGGAATTCACATTTTCACGAAGTGATAACAAATAAAACTCGTCTTGTCGAAAGGCAAGACCAATACATCTATTATTAAACAATATCTGACATTTGCCATTTCCAAAATGGCAATCATAACCATCATGGTCCAACTTTGATACACTAATCAAGTTTCTATGCAAAGAAGGTACATAAAGAACATCTCTAAGAAAAAGTATGAAGCCATCAGCAAGCTCTAGCGGAAGATCGCCAACGGCCTCAACATCTGCTTGTACTCCATTTGCGACTTTAATGAAACTTTTGCTTCTTTGAAAAGTTCTCATCGAACGGAATCCCTGTAAAGAATTAGCAACATGAATAGTTGCACCTGAATCAATCCACCAAGTAGATTTTGAAAACTTGACATACAAGGATTCATTTACGAACGTAATAATGTTCTCACCTTTATTTTTCATAATCATCTTTAGGAAATCGGGACAATTCTTCTTATAATGTCTCGTCTTCTTACAATAGAGACACTGGTCTTTATCCACTGGGAATTGCTTGTTCTGAGACTATTGCATGGGACCCTTTCTAGGTGACTTGGAGGAAGAGTTGTTATTATAGTTCTTTTTCTTATTATCTTTTAGGTAGTTGATAGTACCACCCTGTGAAACTTTTATTCTTTCCTCCTCCTACACACACATGGCTATGAGCTTTTCTAAATCCCATTTCTCGGGCTGTATGTTGTAATTAACAACAAAGGTGTCAAATTCTTTTGGCAAAGAAGCAAAAATCAAATGAATGAGGAACTCATCCTTGAGTGCCAAATCCATTGGTTTGAGCTTAGATGCCAAATTGCTCATTCTCAGTATGTGCTCTCTAATGCCACTGCCGTCACCAGAGTACCTTTCTGTCACCAGCTGCTTAATCAGCTGAGTTGCATATGTCTTTGAAGAGCCAGTGAACTGACTCTTTATTCTTTCTAGGTACTCTGTGACCGTGTCACAGTCTGGAATTGAACCCACTATTGCAGGCTCAATTGTATTCTTTATCACAGCCAAACATTTCTTATTGGCTGTGACCCACTTTCTATGTTCGAGATCAAAAGACATCTTTACGGGAGCAAAGTCCCACTCTCTGTTCTACCATGCAGCATCAGTCTCATCAGTCTCCCTCACCGGTGCCACAGGTTCTTTAGGACACGATGTGGTGACTACCCAGTCAACCTCAGCCAAGATGAAGGCCAAGTCAATGTTTTTCTTCCATTCAATGTAGTTATCCCCTTTGAGAGTTGGGATATCTTTGATATAAGCCATCAAAGAGTATCCTCCTGAAAACACAATTTCTCTTTTAAGTGAGAACATAATATAGAAAAATAATAATTTGCATACCTTAGTTTTAACGTTGGTCAAAAATTAAAACATACAATTGTTTTATACATTAGATCTACATCACCGTTGGACAAAAATAGAAATAATGCATAATCATTAAAATTATAATATTGCTATTAACAACGTTGGTCAGAAAATAACAATATCATAATCAACTTATATTCATCTCTTGGCTCTTAAAATCAAATTCTCCCATTGGTTCGAATTTAATTAAAAGTCCATAATAACTTTAAATACACAACGGAAACTTTGAATAAAATTCTCATGATAATATTTTCTAGAAGCAACTTTACTATTTACTGAACAAAAAATATCGTTGGATAAATTTTGTACAGAAATTATCATCAAAATTCAATTCAAATTTATCAAATATGAATCAAATCAGTTTCTGGAAAAAAGGAAAAAATTGCATAAATTTATACTGTGCATTTGGCCCGGTCCAGCAGCAGTGCTCGCGGCCTAGCGCCAAAAGCCCGTTCGCACAGATGCGCGTGGCGCCTCCCCCGCGCCCAGGCCGCAACCTGGGCCTGGGCCGGGAATTCCCTTTCCCGCCTAGGCTCAAAGCAGCCCGATGCGCTGCTGGCCGTTGATCTCTGATCAACGGTCGTCCTCGCATTTCGGCCGGATGAAAACCCGCAACGGTCGCACCCCTCCAAAACCCTAGGCCATTCTTTCCCTCCCCTTCTCTCTCATCGCGCAGCGTAACTCAGAGAGACAGTGGCAGCGCAGCCGTCCTCGGTGGCCGAGGGAGAAGAAGAGGGGCTCCGCCCAGCGCCCTCTCACCGGCGTGCGTGCTCGCCCGAGGCTGAGCATGCCGCCGTCGAGGGGCCGCATGGTGGTGTCCTGTTGCCGTGACCGCGCGTGCGAGGTGCAGTGCGGATCGTGGCTCTGTCCCACGCACCGTTCGGGAGCAACGCCGCGGTGTTCTTTCCACGCAGTGGCGATGCCACTGGCGGTGATGAAAGCCCAGGTAGGCTCCCTATCTTTAGGGTTAGGGTTTTGGTTCTTTGGATCCGAATCGAATTCAAACTCCACTTTTCTTTTCATTCATTTTTGTTGCTGTTGATTCGGAAAACCTAGATCTACACCCTAGGCTGGCGAACTACTAGGGTTAGGGTTCTTTGTTGAGACCGTGTCTCAATCTGTTTCCGACTTTTCCCGTACCCGATCTAGGGTTAGGGTTCGATTTGCTTTTCTTTCCCCGATCCAGATCTACGAACTAGCCTGGCGTCTGATACCATTGTTAGATCTAGAGATCTCCTAGAGTAGCATCTAGTCGGGTTGTTCTTTGCATTTGGGAGGAACAAGTAGCAAACCTAATGAACCATACTACAGAGTGATAGAGAGAGGAGAGTAGATGGGAGTGTACAGACCATCAGAGGGCGCCATCGAGGAGGATCCGGCCATCTCGTTCTATCGGTGACGTTCTGTGCACGGGCAGCGATGGTCGGAGAAGAGTCGGTGAAGTCCAGCGATGCGGTGGGGTGCAGTGAGGCCAACGGTGATGACGGTGGCATCTTCCTGTCGCTGGCTACGCACCCTTACTAGATCGGACTTAGGGTTTGTTGGTGGGGCGGATTGGCTCACGGTGAACCTCGTACATTGAGCCGCCGGCCCCCACCACTTTATATAGCGTAGTGCGACAGGGGCCCACCAACCATGTAGGGTTGGGCGCCCCCGATCAGGGTGCATGACCAAGGCCCAATAGGCCATTGGGCTTATTGGCTGGGAGATCATTCCAACATGCAGCACCTAGTGCGCCGCCGGCTAGCGCTGTACGTGGTTGGCGTAGGCAAGTGAATGTGGCAAGGCTCTGGATGACGGCTAGGCGGCTGCCACAGCCCGATCCGGCAGCCTACGCGTCTTTCCTAGGATGTCCTCGGTCTCGGCAGCGGGCGGCGTGTAGGTGGACGACGCACACCCCAATCACCCGCGTCGTGCATAGGTACTGGCCAGCCAGATGCACCTTCATGTGCTTCGTGTCGTGCACCGTGAAGTCAAGACAGCGAACTTCCTCGTCAGTGCAGGAGTTGTGCTCCCGGCGCAGCAAGCCTATGACTCCACGGTGAGGGCTTGATTCAGCGATTTTTAGAATCTAGGCGAAAGCCTTATCTAGTTTTGCTCCGATTCAGCAACGATGGCGCATCCAACGTCATTCCACTCCTTGGAGGCATCATTGAATATTCTGCTACTGCTTTCATTGGATGGAGCATGTCTGGGGGTGAAAGCCCTCCCTGCCTTGGCCTACAACGGTGTCGTCTATGGACGTCACTCTCCTTGTTGAAAGTGTCATATACTGCATCCTGCGGCCATCCATGTCTTGACGCCAACTTGAGCTCCTCCTGACTAATCTTTGAGGCTTGTGTTGTCCTCAATGGCCATCCACTTCTCCCTGTTCTACTTTTCCACTTCTCCCCGCTCTGGTTCAATTACCCTCCTACTCGCTTTTGCACACACTGGCTACTGGCTTGTGTTGTCCTCAATGGCTTGCTCTGTCATCCTCTAGGTCACTAGAGTGCTCCGCCTCATCTTATGCGAGGTTGCGGGACCATGATCCCCTCTCTTAGATCTCCTCATTCTCCTCATTCTCTTAGATCCCCTCCCTCCTTTGAGGCTTCCTCCCCCCCGAAGGGCATTGGTGGGCGTTGGTTGGATCCCGGATGTTTCTCATAGGCGATACAACTCCTAGCTGTCGTCTGTTGATTCTGACTTAGTGCCATCAGTCAGGAACTTAGTGTTTGCACTTGTTTTGAGAAGTAGGTTAATTGCACCTATTATTGTTTTGCTGTTGTTGATGTTGTTGCAACTCTCACCTCTCCCACCACGAAATGTATTTCTTGGACCTTCAAGGGTCACTCCTGTAAGGTGCTATGCACCCTCTATTACCAGCTTTACAAGAATTACTGGAATATTATTCAGGTGGGGACTATTGTCCCCCAGTGACTTCAAAAAAGTTTGGAAGCTTTTCTAGAGCTTAGGCACTAAAGAATCTAGGACGGAGGGAGTGTAGTACAGTAATTCAGTAAATAGCTGCATTTAGTTATCCATTGGTAGTCACAATATATAAATAGCAATTCACAAGAACTAATTGTGCCTACTTGACACGGTACGATTCGGTAAGGCATGGCAAGGCACAATTATCTAATTTTGTTATGTTGTGAATCACGCTGTGGTGAGAAAGCATACCAAACACGCCATGGGATGCCTTAACCGGTTAACCCTGTTGCATGCTGGTATGGTGAGCATGGCATGCCTGTCCTAGCCAAAGCCAGTGCAGGTATCATCGCTTACATATCATCATCAAAGACATTGTCGCCCACATGCCATCCACACCATGCCTGTACCATGCTAGTATATGCACTGCTTTAGCTTTGAACCTCAGCCTCCCCAAGGAGGGGACTAGGTTGCCCTTCGTCGAGGAGATGAGAGGAGAGGGGATGGGAGCGACACACCAACCATCGGTGACCCATCATGGAGGAGATCAGGGAGGAGAGGCCACCATGTGCTTATTGTTAGCAGTAGAGGCATTGCGCATAAAGTGGAGAGCTAGACGCAAGGATAGCCAGAAGGGAATCGAGGCATTGGATACTCAGTCATGGAAGAGAGGGGTGGGGAGCAATACACCGGCCGACGTGCATGGAGGTGGAGGAGATTACACCAGTAGAGATAGCAGCTTCAGTCCCAGTTATGGGAACTGGGACTACGAAATCGGGACTAAAGGTCTCTATTTTTAGTCCCGGTTCCTACAACCGGAACTAAAGTTGTTTATTCGGTGGAAAAAAAAAGGTGCGGCTGTGGAGATCGAACTCAAGACCTCCCACTTCAGCCCTTTCACGCGTTGCCATCTCAACTCCACCACACATCTGACTCAGATAACATATGCTTTCCTTTTAAATTCACTCTAGAGGCACCTTTGGTCCGGGTTTGAGACACAAACTGAGACTAAAGGTACCTTTAGTCCGGGTTCATGTCTGAAATAGGGACTAAAAGTCTCACTTTTTAATCCGGGTTCGTGTCTCAAACCGGGACTAAAGCTTTCCTACATCGACATGCCTTGGTTTCTATTACAACCAGGACTAAAGGGTGGAATTGGTCCCATTTTGTATTACAAACCGAGACTAAAGGTCTCAGTCCTCCCTTTAGTCACAGTTGCAATTTTATACTGAGACTAAATACTTTTTGGCCATGGATGAAATGTTGTTTCTCTACTAGTGTTAGGAGAGGGGAACGGAGGCCATAAGAAAGAAGTGTGGGTGAGTGGCTGGGTTTGGAGGTGTAATGGACTAGGGTTTGGGGGCATCTGCTTGGGAGTTTTGGTCATAGAAGGGTTGATCTCAGGCATTTTGAAGATAATGGATGGTCAACATTGCATGAGGTTACATGGGCCCTTAATGAGCAAACCCCTTAAATGGGTTGAGCCCATATATGCCGAGACTATGAGCCAAGGTGGTGTCCCAAGCACAACATTAGCCACCTAGCCATGCCGGCACAAGCACAGCTTGCACTAGGCCATATTGTGCTTGGGCCATGCTTAATCGAGCCATGACTCATATCTCCCGCTAGGCCTGACCGATCTTGCCATCTATACTCTAGCCTTAGAAAAACCATATAATATATCCTATCTAGACTCTCCTCCTTTTTACCTCTTTTTTTTGGATGCTACCATTTTGCAACTCTCAACGCCCTCGCCCTCCCCAAACCCACCCACTATTTAGAGCTACCAGCACTACCACTATTTAGAGCTATTGTGCCGCATCATCCTAGCTTGCTTTGCTAGTAGCCACCACTACGACATGCCAGCTTTGCTAGAACTGACATGGAACTATCATATCCATCTACTGCCTCCGTCCCTAAATGTCTGTCGTTTTCGCTTCCTAAGAACCAACTTTAACTAAATATATATTAAAAATATTAATATTTATGATACATGATTAGTATCATTGGATATATATTTGAACCTAGTTTTTTAATAAATTTATTTAGAGATAGAAATGTTGCACACAATTTTTATAAATGGAGTCAAAGTTATCGGCACGTAAATCGTGGCGACAAACATTTAGGGACAGAGGGTGTACATACGATTGACACCTGCCTCCCAAACCTATCAACATAGTAAATACCCCTGTTTTTTATATTCTACCATCATTTCTGAATTCAACATCTACCTTTTTTACCGGTACATTTTTACTACCACCTTTTCCACTTTTTATTGGGAACTTTAGATTTTAAGTGAACACTCTTGAAATGGCAATATAACTGTGATTTTTTCATTTTTGAAACAATTTTCTAGAAATATATTTGAGATGTTGCAAACTATACCTATATGTAGAGGACTGCATCTATGGGATACTCCAATGATATTTCAATTATAACATATCAAAATCCATCTGTACTCAGCATTATTTTGCCGGATGACATATCTCATTCACCGATTTAGAATACTCTTAGATGGCACAAAAGGAAGCCTATTTATCCTATAGGTGATACTTTGAGTATATATTATATCATCATGCTTTCAATGAAGAGCCTGACCACATTTTGCTCATAACTATATATACAGAAATATACAGTATAGCAATGAACACATTTAAGTCAACAACTCAGCACCCGGACCTATTCATCCTATAGTGGTAGTAGTAGCCATATACATGATATATAGCAGTGTTTGATTTGCACTAAAGATTCGACTTATGTTGAACATGCTTATATTGGGAGGATAATATTAAGCGGTTACTAAAGGGGTTTCTAGCCAATTAATTATTGCCTAAAGTGTAATTTAATATTTTGTGGTTCAAAAATATATGCCTTTCAGTTTTAAAGAAAATAATATTTAGCTAATAATGATGAAGAAATAATTTCTTCTTAAAACTTCACTTTATACTTACCCAACGGTTATTGACAAATGGACCCCACCTTGACCATGCGAAAAAGGGACCTACCATCGATCACGCATAGTAATCAAGATTAATCATTCACAAGTAACATGCTGATATATAGTTTCTTACAGAAAACATGTTCATGCATCTGAGTTTTGGGGAAATTGTATCATTGACGGCTCCTTCACATTAAAACGCATTGCCTCTTAATAGAATCATTCCTGTCACATACTACTGGTAGACGGTAGTAGTTGCTTTGAATTCTCCATTTGAGAATGACTAGGAGGCCAAAGAGATTTAGAATTAGCTACATTAGAAATAATAATAGTTGTAGCATCACATTCTTCAGGAAGCGCATCGGGATTTACAAAACTGTCGCTAACTTCTCCACCCTCACATGCTAGAATCCAAGAATGGAAATATGTACTCTTTTGGCACTCAATCTGCTGGCCCTATTGTAGTTGTTTTTTCCTTTCAGAGAATGAATAGGCATATCCATTCGTCAATAAGGTACAAAAGGACAGAATCACCCTTTTACAGCATTTTTTTGAAACAAACCCTTTTACAAAATATAAGCTATTCAACATGTAAAAGACCAAATCAGAGAATGAATAGGCATATCCATAAGTCGATCTGTTGGCCCTGTTGTTTACTTATTTCTTTAAACATAACCTAATTGGAATTTTTGAATAGTTGATGATTACAATACGTGAAAAACATATGGATGTTGCTTTTTAAGCAATATCCAAAGAAATATTCATGACCCACATGGTGACATTATCCACATCCTATTCGTCTCTTATTCGATACACATTTATTTGTATTGGTAATTGAGACAATTCAAATATACATCTGTATTCGACATTATCCCAGTGAAAATGTGAAAAATAAGTATGAGATCAGTAATATCTGTAACACTCCTTGTTTTTGTGTAATGTGAAAAAAAAACATGAAGTTTTTCTTAAAAAATGTCTAATTATGTGTTGCATGTAATATTAGCACAAAGCCTTTGTCACCCTTTCCCTGTTCCCTCTATTCCCAAGTCCCAATTTAGAGTTCTCGAATTAAAACTCTGCATAACATGTCTTTGACCAAGCCAGGTATTAAAAATCAAAACAAATTTCCTTTTCCCAAAAATAAAATAGGGTTGAATTTGTCACTAGAATTCAAGCTAGCCTATTTACATATATCTCCTAAAGACGGTATGTTTTCCAACAATTTTTAATAAAAACTATTTTCCTAAGCTAACTCATGCATTTGCATAGAGCTAATTAAGGGCATATTTGGAATGCAGGAATTTCACAGGAAAGGTACATGGATTTTATATCAATCGGTTTAATTTCACATGGAAAACGCATGAACTGGAAAAAAACAATTCCTCCGTTCCAAATAGGGCCTAATGGGCGTGTGTTTTCTCTGGTTTCATTTGGAGTTAACCACTCTTTGGAAAATAGTCAAAACCCTTTTTTTTAGCCTTCAAAACCCTTTCTAGTATAAAAAGGAAAAGCTTTTCATAAAGACTTTTCGCCAGCAGGCCTAATCCGGCATAGGAAACTCTTCCACTGGCCCAGCTGCCTTGGTTTTCTGCTCATTCTTTCTCAGCCCAGCCCAGCCCAGCCCAGCAGCTTCTCCTCTCTCTTTCTCTCTCCTCTCCACTTCGAGCCCAACACGCCAGCCAGCCACTTGGCACTTATTTCCGTTATTTTGATTTTGTAGATTCTCGTGGAGGAAGACTCTATGTTATATTAATCAAGTACATCGATAGTACTCAAAGACTCATACTACCTCCTTGATATCACACGTGTCGTGGCAACATCCTCTTTAGAAACATATTTAGGCATTACAAAGTAGTTATGTTAGTGTTTTACTTACTATTCTTTTGCTAGATATAGTGATGCATGCCTTGACTGAGAACCCTTTACCTTGATTATTACCTAGCTTTGAGCTTCACAGGTGGAGCTTCTTTTTTTAGTTTTTATCAAAAAACAGCTCTACCTGTGAAGCTAAATCTATTTTTTGAACCGTTTGGCAAATTAGCTCAACATGGTGGACAAAAGATGTGAAATGACCATAGTACCCTTCTTTTTTTCTCTCCCTGCGCAACAACACTTCTCTTTCCTCTCCCCAACAGCACTCTTTCATATATACACAACCGCTACAGCCCACGCGCAGCGCCACTTGCTCACGCCGCCGCTCGGCCTACCCCGAGCTGAGCCCCGGTGGTTGCACGCTCACTGGCGGCCTCACTCGAGCGGAGGCCCAGTGGCCACATACTCATCAGCGGACTCGCCCTCACTGGCCTGGCCCGTGCGCTTCGGCTTGCCCAAGCACCCACACGCCTCCTCCCAGTCGGAGTCTATGCGGCCCCTTGGCGGCTCCGCGCCGACGCCCGGCGAGCCAACTCCACTCCAGATTCCCATGTCCGCGCGTCTCTAGCGCAATCGCCCCTCCCCCATGCAAGCCGGGGGGGGGGGGGGGGCAAATCTACCAAGGTCGCGACAGGACCCCAGAACGGGATGAAGCTGGTTGAAGCTAGTTTTTTTCAGCTTCACCCCCCACTTTTGGCTTGTGAGAGCATATTTTCGGGGGACTGCAAGGAGGAGTTGTTTCCAGGAACCCGTTTGGTAAAGAAGTTGCAAAACAGTTTTGTGAAGCTTGCTAAAAAGCTCTACCAAATAGGCCCTTATGCTTGCCTGGCTACTTACTTGCATGCAACTATCACCTTAGTTTATATATGTATTTGTTGATATATAGTGATCTTGTGAGAGGCGAGTCTCGTGCTCGAGGTGTGGAAGGTGCTTGATCTGGCCACTAAGGACTATCGTTAGGTTGCAACCATAAACACAAGACTTTGACTCATGTATAGCAAAAAGGACTAAAATGCCCTTCCTAGAATAGGAATATTCTAGGAGCCTTTTTGGGTTGTTACGAAGGCATTTTGGTCCGCCAACTATGAAAAAGAGAACTATACCCTATGAATAAAGAGGGCTAAAGCATTACTGTCTACACCATCCACTCTCACTGTTATGCCTTCACTCCCTTGTTTCACTATCTAAATTCAGCAACCAACATTCCAACACTTTGATCGCAGACAACATTCACCATTATTGTTTATGCCATTGTAGTAGCAAGAGTGCAGTCTATACAACTTAAAAAACATTGCTTTTAACAACATACAAAATGCAAATTTTGAATAAATGGTCCAAAAATCATATGAGTTTCACCATTATTGATAAAAAATTTCATAAACGAATAATATAAAAAAATTGAGAGTCAAATATCTAGATTCATTAACCCATAAGAGTCACCATAACTTAATTAAGTTAATGTGACAAATGCATAAATACATGGAGGTGCTATGCACAAGGAGGAAACTATATGGATATGGATGAAATAACATCTAGAGTGTGACTCATGTTTTATCACCACTGGAAAGAGATTGGAAAGCATCTATATGGAAATTACTCTATAAATTAAATACTTATAGACTAATTGCTGGTCAGAGTCTTTCCTTAAAAAGGAAACATGGCTTGTTAAAGAACTGAGCGAGTTGCTTAGGTTGGTGGACTGCAAGCCAAATTAGGGCATGTTTGGAACGCAGGAATTTCGTAGGAATCGTGCAGGAATTTCACAGTAATCATTTCAATTTCACAGGAAAAACGCAGGAAATATTTCCCGCATTCCAAACAGGCCCTTAAGGATTGGGAGCTTTCAGCTTTGCAAGTAGCCGCCATTGCGTCCGCAATGGTGCTAATTATGTAGCTAGCTTACGTGGAGGTGAGAGACAAAAGCAAAGACTATTTTATACATTCTTATTTTCTACGTACAATTAAACCTACATATTTCTCTCTCAGATTATTAGACTACGTGAAATAGATCAGTTATTTATTTGTTCATCGCTAGTGACTACTCTCTCTTCTACTTCGCTCATGTCCACGTCAGAATAGCTAGCCTAATAGCTAGCTATTGGGACGCCCTTAGTATTGAAAACGTGCATCCCCTGCTTTTTTTCATGTCTTGCTTTGTCCTTTCCCTGGTAGATCACAAGTTCTGCACATGCCACATGCTGAGGTTTATCCAATGGGCACTTCGGTGTAGTAGTAGTAGATGGAGACATTACATTATATTCCTTTGCATTTCAGTCAACTGAGTTGTAGAATCTTATTTCCATTTCAATTAGGCTGCCATTACACTTAATTGAGAATTACATATACATTTTAAAGTAAAAACCCAAACCATTAACCATGCATATCACTACTTAGGCTACGTACTTTAACCACCATTGACATTTGACAGCACTGGAAGTAATTAACCTGTTTCAGGACCCACCATATATATCCTCCCTTTGCTCCCATATGACTGTATATATGTATGCATCACTTGGACTAGCATGCATTGCATGCGCATGCGCATGCACCTGCATGTACGTTTCAGAGTCGTCGATCGTTCACTCCTGCAGCTAGCTATGTGTCATGTCGTCGTCCAGATTCCAGAGGCATGCAGTCCTTATTTAGGAGACCTTGAAGGGCTTGTAGCCCTTGAGGTCCTTGACGAGCCCCTGGACAGAGCCAGCGGCGGCGAGCAGCGAGACGAAGAGACAGGCGTAGCTGAGCACGTTCATCCACGTCCACGCCGGCGAGAATCGGCGCGTCTTGGCCTGGGCCATGTACATCTGGATGGGGAAGTAGACGGTGAGCGGCCAGAAGGAGACGGCGCCGATGAGCCCGAGGAAGTCGTTGAAGAAGGGGAACACCATGGCGACGAGCGCGGTGACCACGACGTAGGCGGTGCGCCACACGAGGCGGAACGGGCTGACCGAGAACCGGCCGCCGGCGACGGTGTGCTCGGTGTTGAGGAAGGCGGCGTCGGGCCAGCGGGACCGCGCCCAGGCCTCAACGAACTGGTAGATGGGCTGGCAGAAGACCTGGTAGGCGCCGATGAGGTGCACGGCGATGCAGACGTTGCCAACGTCGATGAGCCAGAACGGGTCGTAGAAGCCGAACCCCGTGAGGAAGTTCCCCGGCGCGTCGTTGCCGAACGCCGCGTAGCCGAGGACGCCGCACAGCATGTAGAACATGGTGGTCGTGGACACGCCGATGAAGGACGCCTTCTTCATCACCACGTTCTCCGGAGGGCTCGACCGCAGCGTGTCCTGCGGTGTGTGGGCAGGGCAGGGCAGGCATGCGCGTCAGTTCATCAAAGTCGTGCGTGCATGCATGGTAAAGTAAAAATGAAGCTGTAAATTGCACAAGGTAAATAGTATTACTGCGTTGACCTATGGCGACCTAGGAGTCAGAGAAGTCTGCCAGCTGATGCGTTGAGATTAGTGCATGGCTACTGCATTTGAGCCGGACTACTGACTGATGCAATGCAATAATGCACCAACCATGTTTCCTCCTCAAGCATCCTAGATTAGATGTACTGACTGCCATTTGAGTAGGATATAGGATTTACATTTTTGAACAAGACTAGGATAAGTTTTACTTGATGGGGGGATGCTTACTATTTTGATTCTGCAGGATCATTTTCAGTATGCTTATACATAGGAGCTGGAGTAATGCTCAGCCATGTGCACCATGACCAATTGACCATATTGATTGTGTAGGACAAGGAAACTTTGGACTTTTGATGGCTGAAAGTGAAAGACAACGGAGCCCTTATTACTCTGCTACATGGCAAGGATTCAGATTTGGCTCGTCTCTTTGTGCACATGCAGACGTCCGGAGCCTATCTATGCACTAGCGTGCACTGGGCTCAATGCATGGCACTAGGGCAGCGACCCTCGTGTTGACTACTGCACCATTTTGGTGTTGAAAAGAAACATTTTTATAAGTTTGTGTGATGTATGATTGGACTCCTGAGTTTGTTCCCTTGTGCCTGCCATGCATGCTCACCTGCATCACTGCAAGTATCCAAGAGTTTTGTCCCTTCCTATACAGACCAAAAAGATCACGGGCATGGGCGCATGGGCTCATCAGTTCATGCTAGTAGCTAGTACTAGCTTCTTCAGATGAGAGCTGTTCTTTTTTAAAAAAGACGCAGGTGAAGAGTCCTTAGTGACTAATACGTGGTGCTAACTACAAGGTATGTAGCAGGGTTATACACAGATGTATCTGAATTTCTTCACGGTTATACCTGGATTTCTATGAGGACGTTGGAGTAGGAGTAGGCGAAGGCGATGTCCCCCAGGGACTGAAACGTCTTCCATATCTTCTCGCTCGCGGTGACGTCAACCCCCACGACGGCACCCGTCAGCGACGTCTTGACGTGCACCCCACCTGCAATTAATCATCAGGGGCCATCAGCAAACATGTACAGAGAGATGCACTGCAGTCTGCAGTGCACTGCATCGCATCGAACGGGCGACATGCATGCATGATATGATCGATCATCGATGCATGCAAACAAAAGGCTAGCTAGGCCATCGTCGACATGTCCAGTGTCCTCATTTGTGCATGCATGTCACTTGTCATGCAAATTGCAAGCCAAACCAAAAAGGACGCTGAGTGATGTACATGCCCCACCAAGAACATAATTGCATGCTTTGTTGGTACATATACATATCTTGGCATGCATCATGCATGCAGGTGGATAAAGCTGATGATAACCAATGCATGGCTGGTATGAGCTAGTAGCTAGCTGAGAGATCACTCATGATCAGTGACTGACAGATCAGTAAGAAGAACAGATAGCTCAAGAACTTGCCTGCGATCTTTGCGATGGAGAGGCCGAGTCCGATGGAGGAGTAGGCGAGGGACATGACGGCGGCGACGATGGAGAGCCACCAGAGCTTGTGGAAGTTGGGGAGCTGCGACAGCAGGATCTGGATGCCCGCGAAGATGATCATGTTGGTGGTGTTGGACGCCTCGCAGTCGGCGCCGTGCCCCTTGCTGTGGAAGCAGTTGGAACGCTTGATCGCCCTGCACCACCATGCCAAGCCAGCAGGTTACGGTACACATCCATAGATAGATGCAACAATCACTGAAATGGTCTAGCTGCTCTGTCATTTGCTTGGTGCTGTTTCTACTGTCTAAGGGAAAAAGATTGCTGCTCCTTTTTGTAAATCTAAATAAACACAAGAAAGAAAGAAAGAAAAAGGAAATACGATTCTTCTTGCAGGCATGCCAATACAGGCCACTCCTTTTTCACACCCTCTTTTCCAACGGATGGATGGATGGAAAAGGGAAGCAGCAGTGGCGCCCTTCAGCATCTGGTTTTTCTTTCCAAGAAAGCACTTTTTCAAGTGCCAAATAATGTTATCTTGGGCATCACTTTAAATTTTCTTTTCCCTGCCCTCTGGAACCTTAAAAGACAACCACCCTTATTTGATGACAACTACAGATGATGCGTGAATTAATCATCAGGACTACTCCTCCCCCTCATCAGCTCCTCTCTTTTCCTACCTACTCTGATTAAAAACCTTTTGTTACCTCCAATAATAACCCTTTCAAAGGATAAAAACAACAAAAAAGAACTTTTAATTTCCTCAGAAAAAAGATGGAATGATTAATTGGAAACATGCATACGGAACGAACTTGGACTCATCATCACAGGAGCACCACTTACGTATAGAAAAAAGACAAGTTAAACGCTGCCGGTTTGACTGAAGTTTATTTATTATATATATATCACATATGGTCATTCAGTTTTCCTACCAACTACCAAGGGCAGAACAGTGGTGGTGGTTGGAGACATCAGACATGCATGGAATGGAAGAAGAAGAAGAAGAAGAAGAAGCAGAGCATGAGACAGGGGAGGGCGCGGGAATGCATGCAGTAGTACCCCATGCTGATGGCAGTGGTGATCGTGTAGCCTATGGTGACGCCCACCAGGTTGATGTACTGCGCCAGCGAGCACAACCGGTACTTGGACACCCCTGGATGGTGGAACATTCAAAACAAAGGAAATCAATATTCAAGATGGACAACATTCGAATCCATCCATGCATCCATTTGAATTTGAATTTGAATGTTGGTGAGGAGGGACACAACATAGACATACCCAGGTATGCCCTGACTGCCTGGCCGTAGGTGTAGTTCCGCTTGCCGTGGACGGGGTCGGGCGCGCGGTAGCAGTCGGCGAGGAGGCTGGAGCAGAACCAGGTGATGGAGGAGAAGGCCAGCAGCACCACGGGGCCGATCACCCACCCCAGCTGCGCGATCGCCCACGCCAGCGACAGCACCCCCGACCCGATCACCGCCGTGATGATGTGCGCGCTCGCCGTCACCAGCGTCCCTGCATGCATGTCCGTCGTCCATCGCCGCCGGAGCAGCACGCACGCACGCACGTCGGTCATGCTCATGTCCAAGTCCAACCATACGCATGCAGAGCATGCACAGACACAACGGCTAGCTTACGTACCCGTGCGCCTCTCGCGCCCGTCGTCGTCCAGCAGCTCCGCCTGGTCGCCGAAGCCGGCCTCCGCGAGGTTGAAGGCAGCCACCTTCCCCGCCGCCGCCGCCTGCTGCTGCTGCCTCTCCGACACCATTGCGCGCGAGCGTGATCACCGGCTCCGGCCTGCTGGCAACTGCCTCTAGCTGCTACGTGTGCCCGTGTGTGGGAGAAAGAGAGAGGAACACAGGGAGGGATCGGAGACGGTGGTGGGCGGTGGCGAAGGGACGAGGAGCGGGGGGTCTCCTTTTGTAAGCGTCCGGCTCCGGGGGTGGGTGCGCGGCTTGCCTTCCTGCAGACGATCGAGCGGTTGGGATTCCATGCGGGGAAAGCGAGCACTGTGCCACCTTCTGTGTGTCGGCTTCCTCCTCTCTCTAGTCTCCTCCCACTCACTACTCTTGATTCGTGTCCCTAGCTAGCACACTGCACACTCTTGCTGCACACTACAGTGAGAGAGGGAGAGAGAGATTATGTTTAAATTAGTGTGGCAGCAGATAGATTAGTAAGGGGAATTGCTAGATTGGAACACTCATACCCTGTTCGCTTGATCGTTTCTATGGCTTCTAAGCCGACTGATGTTGTTTTGTTGTGAGAAAAAAAAACTATATCATGACTGATAAGCATAGCTGATACCGATCAAGCGAACAGAGTGGGACCATCTGCCGTCCATTATTTATGCTTGTAGACTATATACTATGGGCTTGCATGCATGCACATTGCACATAGGATCAAGAATCTGCTGGATACGAATTATTGAGGGCTCTGCAGCATGCACAGCAGGCTCATCTATGCTGATCTTCGTTATCATCCCAGCAGCCAGCAGGGCAGGGACTCAGGGTATTATCGCTCAACATATCAACAAGCATTTCTGCTACTGGTGTGTTGTGTCAGCGTGTGTGCATGCATGCATGGTCTGTCTTGGGCGTGTCCGCTGCAAGGGGCACACGGCACACGGGTCTTAAAACTATATGCCAAGTAATGATTAACAATAATAGTTATCGAGTTTTCAAACACAAATGTATGTGTGTCTGGAGTAAATGAGCTTCTGTTACAAGCCTATGTTCTCTTTATCATTTCAAGTGGTATTTCACCTAACATTTTACCAAACTCTTGGCTAAAAGCGCCGCCCTTTTCCATAAAGAAAAAAAAAGTCTTCAACATGCCTTTGATTATAAAGATTCAGCATCCTGAACAATAATTCTCTTGGATTCTCCTTTGATGATTGTGATAAGTCATATTTCCAATTGATATAGTGGAGTCGTACATCTTTCCTAATTTGTAGCATTGCACAAACTTCTCATTGAAGTAAAACGTAAGGAAGTAGCTATAGTACCAGTTCATTCTCAGTATACACACATAAATGTGCTCCTATATATATTGTGCCAGTTTGTATATGAGGAAAGATTATCTCTATGCCATGTGAACTGTGAAGTGTGGGTGCTTCCCCAAGATTCAAGTTTTCAATAGCTTGACCAACTTCCTTTATTTGCCTTTTCATTTTTTTTCTACTAGTGTGTTAATTAGGTGTGCCTGCCTCTTAGCGCGTCAACTCCAAGGGGCTCTGCATGAACCTTACTCCCGATTAATAATCAATTATAGTGTCAATTTATTTCAAAAACATATACAATAACAGTGAATCTTTGCCACTCATGAGTCAGTGCACCTCCGAGTACTAGGTATGGAACAAATGGATTACTACTATAAGAAAATTCATCATTCAATTTCAAGCATAATTTGTATTTAAGTTTTAGCAAACTTTTTTTTTGTAGGAGCATCGACTTTCATTACAATGAAAAATAAACTCTTCTATTTTCCTTAACTATAAAGATTTAGCCTCTTGTAATATATTTCCCTTCATTTAGTCGAGTCATGCATCTTTTTTGGTTTGGACCATTGTGCATGCATGCTTCTCTCAATAAAGGAAAACGTTATGAAGTATCTATATTACATGCTCATCCTTAGCAGTACACATAAACGTGCTCCTATTGTACTTATTCATGTATGAGGCCACTACTGGAAATGGAAAATTTCCTGTCGTTATGAAACCGACAGAAAAATGCAAAAAACCGACAAGAAAAATAGAAAACTAATTTTCCTATCGGTAGACAGGGTTAAAGTGACAGTAAATTAACATTTTTCTGTCGGTTTTTATTTTTTCCTGTCGGTATGCCATTTTTCTCGTTGGTTGGACGTCGACAGGAAAATTATTAGTCGCCAAGTCTAGAGATTTATCTTTGTCGGAAGATGACGACAGGAAAAAACTGTGCATCAACAGGGAATAATATCTCCTGTCGGTTTTGTCCCATCAAAAAATAGAGTTTGGACCGACAGGAAATATGGTTTCTTTCCCATCGACAACAATCCGATAGAAAATATATATTTTCCTTGTCTACTCTCTCCTGACAGTATAATTACAACAAACTGACAGGAAATATTAATTTAGATTTTTCCTGTCATTGCAGTCATCAGACCTCGAAAGAACCTCATTTATTCACAATTTCATACAATATTCATGATAATAGTACATGCACAAACATGACATCTGATTCTATAATTTTTTCAACTTGAACACAAATATATTGCATCAATTTGTCATCATCCACATGCCATACATATAGACTAGATGCCCTTAGTTGGCATCATTATGCCCTTAGTTGGCATCATTAGCCACAAATTAAGATGCCCATAGGTCTTCCATCCACAGCTACATAAATAATAATTTCGCAAAAGCATCAACTTGTTGATTGTCTTTCCCAAAAACTGGCATCAACTTGTTGGCTGCACCTTTACTATCTAAAGGTTAGAAGTGGCAACTACCAACAGCTTCTCCTACAAGCACAAAATGGCATTATCTGTTTGTGATGACTCCCACCTTCATGCATGGTTTTTGTTCAGTGTTTCCAATGCAGCTCTGTATGCAACATTGAGATTGTCTTCATCGTGGCCATATGTGGCATTGTCATCATTGGTCGATTCCGAGCCAACATGAGAAGAACCAGTGGCCTATACATATATGAAGAGAAATATTAGTTAGATTGCTATAGGTAGTAGTAGTAATCTTCCAGATGCTAACAACAGCCAGTAGGTAAACACATTCCAGATGGAAGCAAAGAGATTATTTGCCTTCAGCATGTACTACCAATTAGCCATACATAAACAAAAATGTACCACCAATTGTCTGTCATCATTGGTCGATTCCGAGCCAACATGAGAAGAACCCATGGCCTATACATATATGAAGAGAAATATTAGTTAGATTGCTATAGGTAGTAGTAGTAATCTTCCAGATGCTAACAACAGCCAGTAGGTAAACACATTCCAGATGGAAGCAAAGAGATTATTTGCCTTCAGCATGTACTACCAATTAGTCATACATAAACAAAAATGTACCACCAATTGTCTATCATCATTGGTCGATTCCGAGCCAACATGAGAAGAACCCGTGGCCTATACATATATGAAGAGAAATATTAGTTAGATTGCTATAGGTAGTAGTAGTAATCTTCTAGATGCTAACAACAGCTAGTAGGTAAACACATTCTAGATGGAAGCAAAGAGATTATTTGCCTTCAGCATGTACTACCAATTAGCCATACATAAACAAAAATGTACCACCAATTGTCCATCCCAAGGTGTACTTGTACTTGTACCATAGATCTATCAAAGCTACACTCAGAACAAATCACTAATTTCAAATAATGCTCACAAAATTTATCACCAAGCAATATTACAGTCTCATAGAAGACGTCTTCAAAAAATGCTATCTTATTATTTCATTTAATATTTATTCATTCATAAGGAAAAAATCATATAGTTCCCATTTGTCATCAATGCCACTCAACAATATTAGAAAAATATGTGCTGATATCAAGTCATGTGAGAACAGAACAGTGCTACCTATTTTAGGGAATTAGATCTATGAAAATTAAGCAGTAAGTATAAGTGCATGATAACAACATTGGTTCAAAAATCAGTTGAGAGGAGAAATCTGGAGTGATGTCAACTGAGTCCCGGTCCATGGGAACTGAACCAATGCAAATATCTACCTTACCATTAGTACTCAATTAATTCAATTTAAGTCCAGTAGCTATGCAAGAATCAAGATGAGGCCACTTCCTCACTGGTGGACTGCTTGTTGCCATTCTGAATACCACATCAAAATTATAGTCATATAGTTGCCCAAATGCAAAAAAATTAGGGGAAGTTAACAGTACGAATTAGTTGGTAATTTACTCACGAGTCACCACTTGGATAAAGAGCCACCCGGCTAGATGGTGGAATGGTTTTAATTTGGTTCTAGTCCCCAGCTTCCTTCCTCGTTTTTAGGAGGCTCTATTTCGGGAGGGGCAGCAGGTCTAGTCCTTTGTGGGGATCCATTAGTAATGGCTGTTCCTTGAGATGCACTTGTTTGGGTGGCTGTTTCTTGAGAAGTACCATTTTGGATCCATGCCTCCTAGGAAGACGATTTTTACGTGCATGACAGATTCCACGAGTCATCTGCATAGGAATGATGAGTTAGAATATTGTATTCAATAGTATACATCAGCTAAATAGAACTGAACAAATGCATAGGAACGATGAGTTAGAATATTCTATTCTGTAACACCAAGCTGCAGCTACATAACACCAAATTCAGATTTAATATCACCAAGTTCAGATTACAGAAAACAGCTGCAGAATACATAACACCAAGTCCAGATTTAATATCAAAATAAGGTATAAAGGGTACATTTGATCCTATAAAAAGATGTGGCAAATGGTGTTGGTTGCTCATCTACTATAGGTGGATTGTCCACAGCTAGATCAATCGACATTTGATCCATTCGATCAACCTCATCAAAACCCTCCCCTTTTGCTATGCTATCACCTTCATCATGCCTAATATGAGTCTCCCCGTGCTCCGTCCATGTTTCATAGCCTTCCCTAAAACCATGCTTGCACAAGTGCATCACTATAGTATCCCTTTTGAGGCTGAAATAGTTTCGGCACATGGCACAATGACACTTCCTGGTGTCATTTGTAGCTACCTCCATATTGGAAAATGCATGGTCCAAGAATTGAGTGGTTTGATTAATCCATTCACTAGAGGGCGCTTTACCACGCTGCCAGCCACTATACATCCAAGTGCGGTGTGACATATTAACTAGTTGTATTTGAAAGATTAAAATTATTAGGCATCACATTGTTTTTATGTTGTAGTGTTTTAGAAAAACAGGACAAACACACAAAGTAACAAGCAGATCCATAGAGCACCTCAATCAAAGCCCACGATATCAAATTTAACCAAGCAGGTCACTGTTCTACTGATTTTTTGACACATTAACTAACCATCAACAATAATATTCATCCGTTAAGATTAAATAAGAGTGAACTAAAGCTAGCTGCTTCTCCATGATAAGCTACACACTCTGTGTAACCCTCAAAATATAGTGTTGAAACCCTAGTTCAGTTCCATCAATACCTCAAACATGGTGCAGATCATATAAATTGTACATTTTACTTATTCAATGGGCCAATTAACCGCAGCAAAGCTAGAAAGAAACAATGCTTACCCTTTGAGGTGGAAGTAGCAAAATCTAAGTCGATGTAACAGGCTGCTCCGGCTACTTCACTGCGGGCTACTTTGGCTCCTTTGTAGTGTTTCTCCTCGACCTAGGGCTCCGTCACAGGCTCCTCTGACTGCAGATTCATGGTCACAAACACCTCCACAGGCAAATCTAGGGATTAGGGTTATGGGTTTCAACGAGTTGGTCGCAGAATGGAGGATCCCATGAACTCAGCAGTAGTAGAGACCGAAGAAGAGGATAATACCTCAAATATAGCGGCAGGGGTGCGAGCCGCCACCTTGGGTCGGACCGAGGGCGTTTGGGGCGGACGGCGGCACGAGGCCCTGGTAGGATGGGCTGCGCGAGGCCTGGCACCCGAGCACCCTGGCGACGCGCGGCCAAGTGGCGCACGCGGGAGAGGGGTGGCAGTACTGGCGGCGCGAGGAGAGGGCCGGCGTGCAGGCGTCGCGTGTACATGAGAGAAGCTGGCGGCGCGGAAGGGAAGACGCGAGCTCGCGAACTGGAGTCGTGGGCTCACGGGGTCACAAACCCCCTCACGATGCGGGCATGGGTATATCTTTTGGGAGTTTTTTATTTTTTTTATTAGCTTGAGTCACTGGGTCACGTATGAGCTGTGGGCTCTGTAAAAAAAACGTACGAGCTGTGGGCCTCTTTTTTTCCTTTTGGCGCTGGAGGCTAGACTGGATTCCTTTTGGGTTTTCGCTTGGCGCCGGATGTTCGGAGTGGTGGCAAATTTTGGCACGTTGATTTTTTCTCATAATTTTCTGTGTGTTAGAAAAATACTGACAGAAAAAATTTGTACCCGACAGAAAATATAATTTTTTTTCTATGTGTACCAAAAATACCGACAGGATATTTACAATTTTTTTGTCAGTGATAGAAACCGACAAGATATTTACAATTTTTCTGTCAGTTTTCTAATTTTCCTGTCGTTTTTCTCTACCCGACAGGATAAAGTTAATTTTTTTGTCGGTTACGTTTCTACCGACAGGGAAATTTGAACTTTCCAGTAGTGAGGAAACATTCTATCTACACCTTGTGAACTTCAAGTGTGGATGCATCACCAAAACTCAAATTTTCAACAGCTTCCTCAACTTCCCTTATTTGCCTTTCCATTTTTGCTACTAGTGTGCTAGGTGTGCATGCCTCTTACATATGCATCTTATGCCCAAGTAATAGTCAATAAGAGTGTCACTTTATTTATAAAATATATACTAGAATAATCTATCTTTTCCATTTGGCCTGGCTTTCAAAACAGTTTTAGTATCAAGGTGTTACTAACATTGTCGAAGCATTAAGTCGTTGCAACTTGCAAGGCAACTTATTGACACTATCATGTCCCAAGAGGTATTGTGGTTGCTGAGGGTAGGTCAAAACCCTCAGTCTTGTAAGGTGGAGAATGTAACAGTAAAATGTTAGCCTTGTTATTTTAAAGGAATCATACCATAATGTTGGGTACAAACATAACACTTTTTCATTAACTTATTTGGAAGGGAGACATTAAATAATGAAGTGGCAGAATTGGGTATCTTCTTATTTAGTAATCACAACTAATGTCAAGAGTTTGAGCATTGCATTCACCTTTCTTAGTTTGGACCACTGTATATATTTCTCACTGTAAGAAAATATTTATGATCTAGCTATATATGGATCGATATCGGTTTGCATTCTTAGTAGTTCATTCAAATGCTCTGTTACTATGAGTCAAGGTTCTCCATATCATATGAACTATGTAGTGTGAATGACAACTATTCTCCATATTACCAAGAGCAAGAGGAAATTCTAGTTGATAAGTGTGTCAGCCATTTCAATTTAGCCTAAAGTCATCACCTTAAATGAATCCTAAATGTTGGCTACAGGCCTAAAAAGGTAGTATTTTCTATATTAAACTAGTTTTGGGAAGAGATACATGCTCGCTACAAACACATTGTCTTACTCCATTTGTCATGTAATATAGCGCATCCAAACATTTGAAATTGTACACAAATATAAGGGACTCTAGGGAGACAAAACAGTTCTGCATTAAATAGTTTTATAAATTTGGTAGGTATTATATTGCTACTTGCTATTTATCAACCAATCATCATTAATAATGTTGATGATAGCATCTGATTAGGTGATAAGTGAGGGCACATGCGTCCAGGTGATTGGACCACCTGGTGCTCAGACTTCTCTACCGATCAACTGGTCGGACCGCTAGGTTCATGGACTTCATCGCCGACCAGTTGATCGGACTGTTCGCCGGTTGCTTCTACTCAATGCTCGCTTCGCCACCGACCAGTTGACCAGACTGTTCGTCGCTCGTGCTTCATCGCCAGCTACGCCAGGGGCTCCTCGGTGCTCAGACATCGCCGCCACGTGCCCCGAGCACTGGGTGATGTATTTTGACGGCACCCTTAACATCAACGGTGCTGGTGCGGGCATTCTGTTCATTACGCCGACCAAGGATAAGCTCCGATACGTTCTCCGGATACACTTTCTGGCCTCCAACAACGCCGCCGAATATGAAGCATGTCTCCACGGACTCCGTATAGCTGTTGAGCTCGGCGTCAAACGCGTCATGGTATACGGGGACTCCGCGCTGGTCATCAACCAACTCAATAAAGACTAGTCTTGCTCCGATGAGAAGATGGATGCATATTGCGCCGAAATCAGGAAGCTTGAAGGGAAATAGTACGGTATCGAGTACCACCACGTGGTTTGCGATCAAAATCAGCTCACCGACCACTTATCTAAGTTAGGCTCCTATCGCGTCGTGATTCCGCCGTTGGTCTTCGTTCAAGATCTTCTGGCGCCGTCCATTAAGGAAGATAAGGAAATTCAGGAAGTTCCCCCTGCCGAGTTGCTGGTACTCACAGTACCTTTGCCGGTCGCCGATTGGAGGGAATAGTTCATCAAGTACCACTCCAGCGCCGAAGTACCCGCCGATAAGACTGAAACTGAATGCCTAATCCGTCGAAGCAAGCATTACGTGCTGGTGGACGATAACTTGATGAGGACAAGTGCCAAGGAAGGGATACTGTAAAAATGCATCACCCAAGAAGACGGAGTGAAACTACTTCTCGAAATTCACTCTGGTTCCTGTGGCAACCACGTGGCCTCGAGAACACTGGTCAGCAAAGCTTTCTGAGCTGGTTTTTACTGGCCCACGGCCATCTCTGATGCAGAAGACCTCGTCCGACGTTGTGAAGGATGCCAATTTTTTGCGAAGCAGATACACATGATGGCACAAGAGCTACAGACCATCCCAGCTTCCTTGCCCTTTGCATGCTGGGGACTAGATATGATTGGGCCTTTCAAGCCAGCGCCAGGTGATTTCCGGTATGTATACATCGCCATCGACAAGTTCTCCAAGCGGATTGAGTATAAACCGCCTGTCTCGGCTACTGCAAAGAAAGCAGTCGAGCTCTTCGAAGATATCATCCACAGATTTGGTCTCCCGAACAGCATCATCACCGACCTTGGAACCACATTTACTGGCCATCACTTTTGGGACTTCTATGAAGACCGGTGCATCTCCGTCAAATACGTCTCTATTGCCCACCCTAGAGCCAACGGACAGGTCGAACGGGCGAACGGCATGATCCTTGATGCCCTCAAAAAGAGGCTATTTCAGAAAGTAGAAAAACATCCGGGCAGATGGCTCAAGGAGCTACCAGCTATAATCTAGGGACTATGCACTCAAGCTAGTCGCAACACTAGTGTGTCTCCATATTTCTTGGTCTATGGCTCAGAAGCCATACTACCAGCGGATATTGCCTTCCGAGCACCTAGGGTGGAAAATTATGATGAAGAGCAAGCCATCGCTGTTCGGACAGAGGACGTCGACAAGGCCGAGGAAGAACGCCTAATCACCTGCGTCCGCATAGTCAAATATCTAGAAGGCCTGCTGAGGTACTACAAACGCAACATCAAAGGTCGTTCATTTGATATCGGCGACCTCGTTCTCTACAGAAAGCAAAAAACCGAAGGGATGCACAAGCTCTCCTCCCCATGGGAAGGTCCTTATGTCGTCAAAGAGGTTACCCGACCAGGGTCTTATCGCCTATGTGACTTAGACAGAATCGATATCCCCAACTCATGGCACATCGAGCACCTCATGCGTTTCTATCCTTAAAGCGCCCCAGATATGTACTCCCCTCTTTATGATGAATAAAGTTTTGGTCTCAATAACAAATCTCCACTTTTTCTCCATTGTGGTTTAATCACCGCTCACGGTCGCTGCGCTCTATGCTACTCCATAACGAACTCCAATACGAAATTGCCATAACTGCGTCGACCATGTTTCTCCAAATCTCCAACGTTTTCGCCGAACGAGTTTCTCCAAATCGCCGAACATGTTTTCTCCAAAATCGCCGAACACTTTTTCTTCGAATCGCCGAACATGTTTTCTCAAAATCTCCAACATTTTCGCCGAATGAGTTTCTCCAAATCGCCAAACACGTTTTCTCCAAAATCGTCGAACACTTTTTCTCCGAATCGCCGAACATGTTTTCTCTAAATCGCCAACGCATTTTGCCAAACATGTTTCTCCAAATCGCCGAACATTTTGCTCCAAATCTCCAAGATATTTCGCCGATTAGCGAACAACATACGTTATGTTCTATTTTTTCGGAGAAGATCCAGTATCTGATCTCTCCCTACATGTGCCATGGGCTCCGTGCTCTACATTATGGGTGGTCGGCTGCGGTTCCTTGGTCATGCCTATTCCTCCTACACGTCTATGGGATCCACGCTCGACGTTATGGACTATGGGCTAGCCAAGGCCAAGAGCTCAGTAAAGAACTAATTGCTCGGACGCCACTTATACTACGTTTATCTCCAAGTTATTTTGCCAACCGCCGAGCAGCAGACGTTCCGCTCTACGCTCTATGGAGAAGACCCAGTCTCCAATCTCTCCCTACACGTGCTATGGGCTCCGCGCTCTACGTTATGGGTGGTCGGGTGCAGTTCCTTGGTCACGCATGCAACTCCTACACGTGCATGGGCTCCGCGCTCAATGTTATGGACTGTGGGCTAGCCGAGGCCATAGGGCTCAGTAGCGAGCTAACTGCTCGGATGCTACTTATACTACGTATAATTGTGTTATGGTTAAAACTATGAAGATTTTTTCACCAAAATGTCAGCAAACTGCATACACATGCACTTTATAACATTTATATAAATACATAAATGTTTTCTACGCTCTCGCGTGTTCTAACTACCCTCTAAAGATGTTACAGACAATACCCTCCGAGCAAATCACTATGCTCTGCCATCACCGCCCATCTCGTCGAATAGGTCTATATCGTCGGCCAGCTTCTTCGCTATGTCCTCCACCTTATCCTCCAGCTGTTGGGTCTCCACCTTGCTCAGCCCTTCGGTGAACCCACCCCCTATCGCCTGAAGGTCGATGGCTAGGTAGTGGGACCGAACCACCGCAAGGGTGTGAGTAGTGGTAGAAACAATGGCGTCGCGGTTGAAGCTCTTGAAGTTCTCCCACGTTGCCTTGCACCTCTAGATGACGGTGTCCGAATGCTGTCGCCTGCCGTCGGGCCAAGGAGCCAGCTCCAGGTCGATGCAGTCGAGCACCAGTTTAACTGTGACGACTACAGCATCGAAGTTATCCTTTTGGGTCCTGGCCTCCTGCACCAGCACATCAAACTGTGCCTTGGCTTTATGATGGTAGCCTGCAAGCAATACAATGTTCCATCATACAAGGAAACTACTTCAACAGTACTCTGACCAGGAGGTATTCACCTTTCAGCTCCTCGGCCAATTTGTCTGCTCGCTCTGACTCTTTCGCCTTCTCCTCTTGGAGTTGTTCGAGGGCCTGGCGTAGTTGGCCGAGCTCCACGTCTTGCTCTACAAGGACAACATTCATCACCAACTATATAGCTATTCAACAATCCAAAGCACATTCACCGATACGACATACCCTTCTTCTACTCGGAGACTTTCCGCAACTGCTCCAACTGCTCGGAAGCACTCGTCAGTTGCTCAAAGACAATGGCCAACTGCTTGGACTTGTGCCACACCTACTCGGTCGTAGCCACCAGTTGCTCGGACAGGACCCCCTTTTGGTATTCTAGGTCCCACACATTGGACTCTGCAAGGTCTCGCTCGTGCTGGGCCCTTTGGATGTTTATCTCCGTGAGGTTCATCGCCGCTTTAAATTTTTCATTCTCCTCAGCGAGGGGCTCCATCCTCTTTATCAGCTAGTGCCGCTACTCGGCAATCCGGGTTATCTCTGGCAAATGCACAATGATAATGACAAACTCCAATCTCCAACGTCGAAGACAAGCTCTCCAGATGCAGTACTGACCTCGATTTGTTTCATCACGCCGGCAACGGTGGACTTTAGTCTCCTTGTCTCCCTGGTGGTGTCCTCCTCCTCGACAACCACCACCTCATCACCGCGCTTGCGGAGGATTCGGACAGATTGGGGTCGAGGTTCAGCACGCTTGATCTCTTCCACTTCGTCCTCCTCCGTTGCAGCTGGATGCACCACCTAGGGGCTCAGTCACCGAATAGCATGTCCGACCATGCCCTCCAACGCCTTAGGTAGGGCCACCTGCTCCTCCGGCACCACAGGCCCCTTTGTTCCGAACACCGGCGTGGCATCAGCAGCTCCAGCCTCTGCTCCCAACGATCCGATGGTTTTCACCGTTGCCTTGGGCACCATCGCCAACCTGTCAGCCAACTTCTCACCGCCGCCAAGTCCGCCAGTAGTTGTGATTGATTCCTCCATAGGCCACCGAGCAACTAGGGACTCCGGCATGGGTCTACCGGCACCTTTTCTGCTCTGGGACCAACCTTCGATTGCTCGGTACTCTGGACGGTGGGGCCGGATCCTCCGCATGCTTTGCACTACATCAGATCATCTCGTTAGTTGCCAAAAAAGCTAAGAAACGATAGCAAAGAAACTCCAAGGCAAATAAACTTACGGTTTGGTCTGCCGGTACAATTTTTTGAATCGGCGCTGCCCACTTGAGCCCCTAGGCGCGGTCGTGGGGTCGACTCCCATGCTTTGGGGTGGAGGTACAGCCTCCTCCACTGTCGGCCTTTGTTCTGCCCGTCGCTCCAGGACTTCCTCTGCATGCTGCTTAGGGACTCCCGTCGCCTGCTTCATAGGGACTCTCCTCGCCCACTGCTCGGGGACTTCTTCGCCTCCCTTCGATTGCTCTTCTGCACGCCTATTGCGCGAAGGGGATTCAGTGCTCGGTGGAGTAGCCCCTGGATTTTTGTCATCGTCCGACCACTCGAACACCGTGGTCCTTCACGTTCGAGTGGTCTGGTCACCGCCAAACGAGATGTCGCCCGGTTTGAGGGGAGCGGTGGCCGCCGTCTCTCTTCTTCTGGGCTGGCTCGTCTACCGCTGTCCTTTTCCCCAGATTTTCTCCGACACCGGGGATGGACTCTCCGACGAGATGCCAATAGGGTCCTCCTCTAGCCGCGGCGGTGGCTGGGAATCTACTCCTTTCAGCCATTTGCGCCTCGACACGCCTGAGAAGTACACGGTCCTATCCTGCGAGTGGATCTTTGCATAAGTGAATCAGTCCAATGCTCGGAAATGACAAAAGGTGCAAAGCATCAGGAACATACAACTGAAATATTTACCTGGGGAGGCAGATTCTTGTAGTTAAAGGGCTTCGTATACCTTGACATGTTGAATGAGGCAAACAGAGCGAATAGCTCTATAGCCCGCTCTTCCATAACATCCCTCGATAGCATCTCCAGCCTCTCCCAGGTACCGTCGGTTTCCCCCTTGAATTCAAAGGTGGGGTGGGCTCTCTCCTTGCAGGGCTGAACGCGACACACTATAAATCTCGCCGCCACCAATCCGCCATTGGTCTTCACACCCTATATTAAGCTAAGGAGCTCCCTCACTTGCTCCATATCAGCGCTGCTTGGCATCTCCGACCAGCTCCTCTGGCTCTCCGGGATGTGGTCGGTGTCGCAGCGGATGGCGGGGTGGCTCTGCCTCATGTAGAACCACTTGGCATTCTAGTTCTTCAGTGACGTGTTCAGCGGCATAGTAAGGTACTCCCCCGCCATTCCATCGCGTAGCTGAAGGTATACTCCGTCGACCACCTGGGAACCACCACCGCCTCTCTTCTTTAGCCAGAACAGCTGACGGAAGAGGTTGAAGTGGGGGAGGATTCCGAGATATGCCTCACAGAAATGGATGAAGATAGAGATGTGTAAAATGGTATTTGGGTAGAGATTGCACAGACTAACCACCCAAAGTTCCAGCAAATCCCTCAGGAATGGATGAACAGGAAATCCCAACCCACGCTAGAAATAATCCTCGAATACCACCACTTCATTGGTATGAGGTGTTGGGAAGGGCTCACCGAGGATCGGCCGCCATCTGGCGGTAGTGCAGTCAGGAAGAACGCTAGCCTCCACCAATCTGTTGAGCTCTGCTTCTCCCATTCACGACAGCACCCATTCTTTGTCACGCCAGGCTTCGGCGCTCGCCTTCTTGGGGCTCATCTTCTTCAATTTGGCAGCTCCCTTCTTCGGCGCCATCTCTCAGATCTGATTAGGGTTTGGCGGCGGAAGCAAGTGCGGATGCGAATCTAGAAATGTGAGGGCTAAGGAGGAAGACGAAATGGCAAAGTGGCAAAGGTGGGAACACGGGATGCGGCGGCGCTGTTATAAAGCTCTTTCCCCACCCTTTAGCATTCGAGGGGTTTTGGGGAACCGTTCCCGCGATTTACGCCACCCTCAATTCTCCATAACAGTAAGGTGGGCCATTACCTGGGCCTTCGCGCAGCCCCAGCCCGTATTGCTGATTTATCTCCGCAATTTCTTATGGCTCGCCGAATGCTCACTGACATCTCCGCCAATCGTTATGGCTCAGTAATTACTACCGTGCAGCCGTTACTCCGGTGTTTTCTCCGTGATTCTTTTTTCTCCAAGTGGACTGCTGTTTCTGACCCTGGCACCACATGACTACGTCATCTGCTGTCAGGCTCAGGGATTAAGTGGGCACACTTCACCTTGCGGTGAACCTGCTTTTTGGGGCTACGCTCGGGGACTGGCTGCCTGCTTGGCTGGTCTTTTATTTTTCTTCTGCTTTGGACCCTAGCACCACATGACTACGTCATCTATTGTCAGGCTCGGGGACTAAGTGGGCACACTTCACCTAGCGGTGAATGTGCTTGTTTTATTCTAGAAGACTCCACGCCTCTTAAAGCTGAAGAATATTATCTTTTTTCTCGTGGTCGGACTCTAAGTGGGCACACTTGGTCCACTACGATTTTTTTTTTGATTCTGAACTTGAGCTCCTTACACCCTTATGGCAAGCCGTATTTGGTTCACACTGCTCGGCGGCAGTTCACGCTGCTCGGTAACTTCTCGCAACTGCTCGGCAACTCATTACGGTGGTCGGACCATGAGTTTGACTGCTCGGTCGTGTTTGCACCTGCTCGAACAAGCTCAAGACGGCGTTGCACAACAGGTACAAGGCACTCGGGGACTAGCTGTGGGGGGTACGACCCCGGATACCCACGGCAGACCACATGGGCTGTGCCCTCAGGGGCGACCCAGCCCATAGGACGAAGCCTTGCGGGGCACGACTCTGCTCGGTGCCTCCCGCAAGACATCTAGAAGATATCCTGAAGATACTACGAGATCTGTTAGGATATGTATGATTCCAAGATTCCTGTTATCAGTTATTACTTTCCGGTTATCTCTCAGATCTAACCGACTTGTAACCCTGCTCCCCGGACTATATAAGGCGGGCAGAGATCCCCTCCAAACTCACGCAATATCATACGATAGTTAATACAAACCAACAGACCACAGGAGTAGGGTATTACGTCACACTGACGGCCGAACCTATCTAAATCTTATGTCTTGGTGCCTGTATTATCATCTTGCCCACCTCTACGATAAATCTACCATCGTGGGATACCCCTCAATGGACTGTCGAGCATCTTTTGTCGACACTTAGTGCATCCTGATATCTCTAGAATGCACTATATTATAGGACGATGGAGGGAGTACCTAACCATGGTTTGCGTTTGAGTGAGTTTCACCCACATGCCAGCTACTCAGATCACAGATCAGATCTAAAGTTTGACTTACCTGTCACTGAGCGAAAGAAGTGCATGGCAAAATAAATCCTGGACACGTCATCCTTGCTAAGTCACAACGATCAAAACCTGGTCCAGCCCGTAATTGTCCTCTTCTTGCTTTTCGTTGTGCATGTGTACCAAGATTTGTGCAAAAAAAAAAAAAACTTCGCTGATTCTAAGAAAGCAACACATTCATGATACAATAATGTTGTTAAAAATGTCACCATAAGGTGAGATGAGCAACATCGTCTAACAACAGTCATTCTCGGGCTTTGTGTATGATATTGCCATCTCTCTCTGCTAGTGGTAATTCTATATAGTAGTTGTATGATTGCAGCACACGGAAAATATAAGAATTTGGTATTGGGTCCGTTCGGCTACACTCTGTGGCAGCGCTGCTGTGGCTACAGCTACATCGGTCGTGACAGAAAGTTCTAGGATGGCTGCCTAGCAGTGCAGAAACCATCAATCAAACTAGGCCAAACATCACTACTACAATACGCTTTTTGCACACGGTCCATTTTGGTTTTTTTGCACACGGTCCATTTTGGTTTTCCGAGGCAGGCATCGCGTCCACCTCCAACAAAACGACTATGTTAATCATTCTTTGGTAGGCTGGTACTGCACCCGTCTACGAAAATCGATTCAAAAATGAAAAAAAAATAGGCCCGATGCCAAACCCACTTCCAGGCCCAACACCAAGCCTGCTTCCAGGAACACCGCCGCCGGTGGCCTGATCCGTGTCGGTGGTGGCCGGATCCACACCCCCATGGTTGTCGCCGTTGGTGGCTGGATCCACGTGGGAGGGGGAGCCGTCGACGCCCGTCGCTGCTCCATCGGATTTGGTGGGTGTCGGCCGCAGCCAGGGGGGGGTGCACTGCCGCCGGGGGGCGGTGCCGCCACCATGGATCCACCGTGCAGAGGGAGAGGGAGCCAGTTGAGGGAGAGAGAGGGAACCGGTTGGGAGAGGGAGTGGGAGCCAGTTAAGAGAGAATGAGTGTCAAAACCCAAACTTCAAGTATTTATATATGTACAACTATCGGGCCTTCTAGGCCTCTTAGGCCTCGGCCTTTATTTAGGCGGATGTCTTAAAGAGGTCCGCCTCCGTTAATGGATTTACCGAGCGGTCATTTTTTCAATGCCTCCAAAAATGATTTGTCCGCTGAAAGCATCTAAGCCCCTAGTTGAGTTTCAGTGATTAATGACAATACGTGATTACTATGACTAACGTGTGTTTTACAGAGGCAATTAAGTTAGGTCATGGTAATGGAGATCGATTGGGCTATCATGGTGGTCATGCCCCTACGATGAAAATCATTTTGGTTTTCAAAGGATGGACAACAAGGTTAAGAATGGACTAGTTCTAAGTGTCGTTTGGTGTTGAAGAGACACTTAGAGTAGTTTAGGACTTTGTTTTTCCTTTGGCCGTACTATTAAGGGGGGTATGGACGGGTAGCTTGACCTAGGTGAGTCTAGTGGGTTAGGTGTGGTGCACACTTGCTAAACCTAGCACTAGGTAGCTCCTAAAAGCCCTTAGATCCATTGGAGCAAACTTCATTCACATACGTTCAAAAGTTGGAAGTGAATGGAGGGTCAAATACTGATCGGACGCTGGCTTCGGTGTGACCAGACGCTGGTGCAGAGTCCGGTCAGTTCATTTGATCAAGGTGAAGTCGTCTGGAAGTGACCAGACGCTGAGAGGTGAACTGACCGGACACTGAGGGCCAGCGTCCGGTCGACTCCACTGACCGGATGCTGTCCATCGTCCGGTCACCATTTGATCACTGGAATTCGAGGTGAACTGACCGGCGCATCCGGTCAATATGACCAGAGCGTCCGGTCACCCCGCAGAGGCACATAACGGTTCGTTTTTCAGCCCATGTTATAAATACTTCCTCCGTTCATGTGTGAGGGTACTTTTACTCATTTCAACAGCTGAGAAACACCTTTGAGAGTGCCAAGAAGAGCAAGGTCCTAGTGAGGCGATTGAGATTTGAGAATCCCAAAGAGAGCCCTCATTAGTGAGATCAAGAGTAGCAAAGTGTGCATCCACCCTTCTCATTAGGCTTGTTGTGGTCAAGTGAGAGTTCATGCTTGTTACTCTTGGTGATCGCCATCGCCTAGACGGTTTGGTGGGGATTGGGAGCTTGGTGATCATCCGACGGAGCTTGTGGATGACCCAACTCAAGTTGTGAGTGGTTGTGGGTGATTCACCACGACGGAGTGTCAAAGAATCAACCCGTAGAGAGCACTTGATCCTTGTGTAGATCAAGGGGGAGCTACACCCTTGCGCGGGTGCTCCAACGAGGACTAGTGGGGAGTGGCGACACTCCGATACGTCGGCAAAACATCACCCCGCTCCTCCTTCTCTCTTTACTTTGAGCATTTACTTTGAGCAATTCAATACTGGTCTTTACATTCATAGAATTGCCATGCTAGAGTAGGATTGGAACTTAGGTTGCAAGACTTTTTGTGCGGTAGAACTTTAGAAACACTTTCTAGGCACAAGGGGTTAATTGGGCTAACCGTTGGATTTAATTATTGTAAAGAAATTTAGAATTAGCCCAATTCCCCCTCTTGGGCATCTTGATCCTTTCAATTGTCATCAGAGCCTCGTGCTCACGTATTTAGGCTTAACCGCCTAGAGAAAGATGTCTCACGGGGATGGACCTCCTCCTATCTTTGAGGGGGATAATTTTCCATATTGGAAAATTCACATGGAGGCGTACTTAGAAGCTCTAGATGTTGGAATACTTAGAGCCGCCTCACAAGGCTTCCCAAAACCTCAGGATTCTACTAACGTATAAGGTGATGAGGTGAATTACGAGAAATGGAATGCAAAGGCTCGAAACACCATCTTTAGAGGTCTTTGCAAAGATGTGTTTAACCGGGTGAGGAACCACAAAGACACCCATGCACTATGGTCGGACGTTTGTGCGCTTCATGAGGGAACGAAGAGTGAGCGTGAGGAACGCTATCATCTTGTCATGAAAAAGCTTAACTCCTTTGAGATGCTTCCTAAAGAATGTGCTAATAAAATGTATTCACGCTTGAATGTTCTTGTAGAGGAAGCCAATGGGCTTGGACTCACTCAAATGCAACCATCCGATGTTGTAAGAAAGATCTTGAGTGTCCTCCCCATTGATAAATATGGGCATATTGTGACCATGCTTCATCAAGGTGATCTTTCCACCGCTACACCGACACAAATCTTGGGAAAGATCAATGCTCATGAGATGTACATGCACATCACACCTCAAGATGGCTCATCCTCTACAGAGAAGAAAGAAAAGGACTTAGCATTCAAAGCTAGCCAAGAGAAGGGCAAAGCAAGACTTGAGTATGAGAGTTCAAGTGATGATGAAGTTGATGATGCAAGTCTTGCTCTCATGGTGAGAAAAACTACCAAGATGCTAAAGAAGCTCAACAAGAGTGGCATCAAGTTCTATGACAAGAAGAAGAAGTTCTTCACTAGCTCTAGAAGGAAGCCAATCTCTAAGATGAATTGCTACAATTATGGAGAACTTGATCATCTAGCACACCAATGCACCAAGCCTAAGAAAGACAAGTTCAAGAACAAGTACAAGGGCAAGAAAGAAGACTCAAGTAATGAAGAAGAAGATGAGAAGAAGAAAAACAAGCCATACAAGAGGAGATGGCAAGAAGAAAGACTTCCACAATAAGAAGAAGAGTGGAAAGGCATACATCGTCGGTGATTGGCTCACGGACATTGATTCATCTTGTGGCTCATCCGATAATGATAGTGACAACGAGAAGGTGGCCGCAATTGTTATTGGCTCTTCATCATCTTCACTACCACCATCGCCATCATCCTCTACACACCTATGCCTTATGGCCAAGGGTGAACGCAAGGTATCAAATGATGATGATAGTAGTGGTGATGAACATGCTAGTAATGATGATAGCGATAGTGATGATGATGAATATGAATCACATTCTTATGATGATCTTGCTAGATTGCTAAAACAATACACTAAGATCATTATAAAGACTAGAGCTAAGAATGAAAAGCTAGAAGCTAAGAATGATTCACTTTTAGCAAAATGTGATATGGCAGAAAAAGGCTAGTATTGAGCTTAGAGAAGCAAATAATGCTATATCATCCAAACTCAAGGAGCTCAAATCTTCTAAGAAAGAGCTTAGAGATAAACATGATAAACTTGAGAGGATACACAATGAGCTCATCACTAGCCATAACAAGCTAAAAGAAGAATATACAACTCTAAAGATCAATCATGATAATCTTGTTATTGCTCAAGAATTCTTATCCAATGAGCCACATGATGCTACTAAAAATTTTGTTAAGATTGATATAGCTACATCATGTGATGATTTGATCATTGAGAGCATTGAGCAAAGTTCTAGTAGCAAGGGCAAGCAAGTGGTTGAGGCCTATGATTATGATGAGTTTGTCAAGCTCAAGAATGACAATGAAAAGCTCAAGAAAGATCTTGAAGAGATCAAAAGCCACAACACTATTGTGCAAGAAACTCTTGATCATGATGGTGACTTGATCCTTGAGACTGAGAAGCTCAAAGAAGAGAACAAGAAGCTCAAGAGAAAAACAATGATGCTCTCAAGGAAGAAAACAAGAAGCTCAAATTGGAGAAAGAGCATCTCAAGATTGGATTGAGCAAGTACACAAGAGGCAAGTATCTACAAAGTGAGCTACTTATGAACACCATCATGAAGATGGATAGAAGTGGCATTGGGTATTTAGCAAACCAAGAGAAGAAGGCTCAAGCTCAACAACAACACAAGTCAAAGCTAAACCCAAAGAGATGTTTTGAGTGTGGACAAGAAGGTCACTTTGCCCATGAGTGCCAAACTCCACCACCACAACCCTTGCCCAAGCATGCTAGACCTTTTGCCTTCAATGCTCACTACATGCTTAGAAAGGATTCTAGTGTGAAAATGAAAGTCATGTTCTTAGGACCTTCCAACAAGAATAGGCCTAAGAAAATTTGGGTTGCAAAGTCACTTGTTGAGAAGGTGAAGGGCCCTCAACAAATTTGGGTTCCTAAAGCTTGATCTCTTGTGTGTAGGTGAACTACAAGACCGGTGAAAGTCATTGGGTTATTGATAGTGGTTGCACACAACATATGACCGGTGATCCTCGTATGTTCACCTCACTATATGAAGTAGTAGATGGATAAGAAAGAATCACATTTGGAGATAATTCAAAGGGCAAGGTTAAAGGATTGGGCAAAGTGGCAATATCAAATGATCATTCCATCTCAAATGTGCTATATGTTGCTTCATTGAGCTTCAACTTGCTATCCGTTGGACAATTGTGTGATCTTGGCTTCCAATGCTTGTTCACCGAGAAGGAAGTTGTTGTATCTAAGAAGGATGATGATCAAGTGATATTCAAAGGATTTAGATACAACAATCTATATCTAGTGGATTTCACCTCCAAAGACACAAATTTAAAGACTTGCCTATTCACCAAAACAACACTTGGGTGGCTATGGCATAGAAGACTTGCTCATGTTGGGATGAGCTCACTTAAGAAGCTAATGAAGAATGATTTGGTGAGAGGGTTGAAGGACGTGAAGTTTGAGAAGGACAAGCTTTGTAGTGCATGTCAAGCCGGCAAGCAAGTTGCAAATACTCATCCAACCAAAGCTTTCATGTCAACCACAAGAGTGCTAGAACTCCTTTACATGAATTTATTTGGACCAACAACATACAAGAGTTTGGGAGGAAATCTTTATTGTCTTGTGATTGTTGATGACTATTCAACATATACATGGGTATTCTTTCTTCATGGCAAATCCGAAGTTGCATCTTGCTTCAAGAAGTTTGCCAAGAGAGCACAAAATGAATTTGAAGTGAAGCTCAAGAAGATTAGAAGTGACAATGGGAAGGAATTTGACAACACAAACATAGAAGCCTATTGTGATGAAGTTGGGATCAAGCATGAGGTCTCCGCAACATATACACCTCAACAAAATGGTGTAGTTGAGAGAAAGAACCGGACATTGATCACTCTTGCAAGAACAATGCTAGATGAGTACAACACCCCCGAAGCTCTATGGGTGGAAGCTATCAGCACCGCTTGCTATGCATTCAACCGCCTATTCCTTCAAAAGTTCCTTGGCAAGACACCTTATGAATTGCTCAATGGGAAGAAGCCGGACGTCTCTTTCTTTAGGGTGTTTGGTTGCAAATGCTACATCTACAAGAAGCGGCAACACCTAGGGAAGTTTCAAAGACATTGTGATATTGGTTTTCTTGTTGGTTACTCATCAAAGTCCAAAGCATATAGAGTATTTAATCATGCCACCAGCTTGGTTGAAGAAATATATGATGTGGAATTTGATGAATCTGACGGCTCCCAAGGAGCACATGAGAATCTTGATGATGTAGGTGATGAACCATTGAGGGAGGCTATGAAGAACATTCTGGTTGGAGACATCAAGCCTAAAGATGATGAAGATGATGTACAAGTGATTGATCCACCTTCTTCATCAAGTGTGCCACAAGACTGTGATAAAGATGGGAGAGTAGAAAATGAAGATACTCATGTCTCCCATGATCAAATGGTGGTACAAGCACAAGATGTTGATGCTCCACAACCTCCTCCTCAAGTGGTCAATAGAAGAAATACACCTCTACTACAAGATCATCCACAAGATCTCATCATAGGTTGTCCATCAAAGGGTGTAATGACTCGCTCACAAAAACTTGCTTCATTTATTGCGCATCACTCTTTTGTCTCTTGCTATGAGCCTACCAAGGTAGAAGAAGCTCTTAAAGATCCGGATTGGATAAATGCCATGCATGAAGAGTTGAACAACTTCACCCGCAATAAAGTTTGGGCTCTTGAAGAGCGGCCAAAAGGTGCAAGAGTCATTGGAACAAAGTGGGTGTTCCGCAACAAGCAAGATGATCAAGGCGCAGTTGTGGGGAACAATGCAAGACTAGTTGCAAAGGGGTTCTCTCAAGTTGAAGGATTGGATTTTGGAGAGACCTTTGCACCGGTTGCAAGACTAGAAGCCATTCATATCCTCCTTGCATATGCATCACATCATGAAATGAAATTATATCAAATGGATGTGAAAAGTGCTTTTTAAAATGGCTTTATTAATGAACTAGTCTATGTTAATCAACCTCCCGGGTTTGAAGACCCTAGATATCCTAATCATGTTTATAGGTTGTCCAAGGCATTATATGGGCTTAAGCAAGCCCCAAGAGCTTGGTATGAGCGCCTTTGGGACTTTCTCATTGAGAAGGGCTTCACCATCGGGAAGGTCGACACCACACTATTCACCAAGAAGCTTGATGGGCACATCTTCATTTGTCAAGTGTATGTTGATGATATCATCTTTGGATTATCAAATGAAGATTCTTGCAAAGAGTTTGGTGAATTGATGTCAAAGGAATTCGAGATGTCAATGATTGGAGAGCTTACATTCTTTCTTGGTTTTCAAGTCAAGCAAATGAGAGAAGGGATTTTCATCTTTCAAGAGAAATATACAAATGATCTTCTCAAGAGATTTAAGATGGATGAATGTAAACCAATCAAGACACCAATGCCAACTAATGGACATGTCGACCTAGATGAGGGAGGTAACATGGTTGATCAAACTATCTACTGCTCTATGATTGGTAGCTTGTTATATTTTACCGCATCTAGGCCCGACATCATGTTTAGTGTGTGTATGTGTGCTAGATTTCAATCTAATCCTAAGGAAACTCACTTAACTGCTGTAAAAATAATCCTTAGGTATCTTATGCACACACCAAGCATTGGCCTTTGGTATCCCAAAGGAGCTTTATTTGAATTAGTTAGCTATTCCAATTCGGATTATGCCGGTTACAAAGTTGATAGAAAAAGCACATCCAGAGGGTGCCATTTGCCTGGTAGATCACTTGTGTCTTGGTCCTCCAAAAAATAAAATAGTGTGGCCTTGTCCACCATCAAAGCAGAATACATTGCCGCGGGTGCTTGTTGTGCACAAATACTTTACATGAAGCAAACTTTGCTAGACTATGGTGTAGTTCTAGAAAAAGTACCTCTTTTGTGCGACAATGAAAGTGCGGTAAAACTTGCAAATAATCTGGTTCAACACTCTCACACCAAGCACATAGATATCCGCCATCACTTTCTTAGAGATCATGTTGCTAAAAATGATATATCATTAGAAGGTGTAAGGACCGAGGATCAATTGGCGGATATCTTCACTAAACCGCTAGATGAGGCGACTTTTTGTCACTCAATGTTCTTGATTTTAGTAACTTCACTAGAAAATAAGCTTGTGTTGTCCCTTGCATTGGATTCTAATATACAACATGTTTAATTTTTGGTAATGTATATTGGGCTTGTCTAACATGGTTAAGATAACCGCCGTAAAGCAGTGTGAAGAAGCTTAACCTTGGATCAAACCTGATAAGTATTGCATTGCATATGCATGAATGTTGCTTTGTCGTTTATCTTCAATTGCCCTCTTATTGCCTATTTTCTTAAAAAGAATTATAGCCTAAGGCAAAATATTTTTTAAAAACTTGAGGGTTTGACAAAGGTCACTCACATCGGTCTGAATTGGTGTTTATTTGAATCTTATTGGAGTTGGGACTTGATTGGGAATAGGCAACACGAAGGACTTTGAAGATTTGCTGGAAAAAGGGTGACCGGAGCTGCACCGGACTCTGATGTCCAGCGTCCGGTCAGTGCACAGGAGGTGAACTGCTGCTGAGAAGGAGTGACCGAACACTGAAACAGTGTTCTCCCAGCGTCCGGTCAGATGGTGATCTAGCGTCCGGTCGATCGAAGACGATGAAGGCAGCTTGCACCGGACTCTAGCTGTGTCCGGTCGGTGTTCACCGGACGCGTCCGATCGCGATTCCAGAGGATTTGGACCTCTCTGGAATCGACCAGATGCTAGGTGGCAGTGTCCGATCGCTGCCACATGAGCATCCGGTTCAGTAGAAATCGTGCGGGAATCGAACTCTTTTCTCTGTTTCCTATTCTACTCCATGGGGGGGCCACTATAAATCTCCGCGTGCGGTTTTTGACCTATCTCTATTTCACATCCTCACCACCGCCGTGCCCGTCCTCTACGCCATTGCCAGCTCTGCACCATGTGCCACCACTGCCACTGCTCATGCTCCGCCATTGCCCGCGCTGCGCCGCGCCCGCACTGCCGCTCGCACCTCCACGCCTTGCGCCACCACCGCCACGCCCCGTGCTGCCGTGCCTTGCCCGTAGTAGCACTGCCTCACCAGCGTCGCTCACGTGCTCCAGTTCCCTAACGCCGCTGTCGAGCCCTGCCCGAGCCCCAGCGCCGCCAAGCCCTTGTTCTAGAGCCATCGAGCTCTTGCCCTAGCCCACGCTCGTGCCTCTACTTCACGTGCCCAAGCCACATTGCAGTGCCCTGCATCCTCTATCGCCAATCCACACCACTACAAACCCTAATCACCAGTTGCCGACCCGGTGGTCCCCCGATCCGTTCCTCTTCTGGTCGTTTCGCCAGGTAGCAAGCCCTCGGTTCTAATTTCGCATCTAATTGCTTGCTTTCCTAGGGTTTCATATCTCTAGATGAATAATTAAAATTATTTGTATACCCTCTATTCTATCGTGCAGCGAGTCGGTGCCTGTTGTGGTCCTATTTGCAGTTGTCAGTCAACTCGGGGCCAAGCTCACGAGTACGGATCGAGGCCAAGCCTCGAAGTGACAGTTGGCAGTTGATCTTCATCAGTGGCAGTTGTTCTTTTAGATCCATTAGATGGTTTATGTCAAGAATGTTAGAGGTGGTCCCAGTGATGAGGATCTGAGACCCCCGCCTCGCTTGCCTGTAGATCCAAAAGGCAAGGCAACGAAGAAGCTTGTAATAAAGAAGCAGAAGTATCTAGATGCAGATATGGCTAGAGCAGCCATAGTTGCAGCAGCAGCAGAGCGTATAGAGGTAGGAGGTGCTAGGAGTGGAGTCTAGATTGCAGAACAGCTCTCTCCATCTACAAGGGCCGCACCTGAGCAGGTTGAGCGCCGTCATGGTGGTCTAGCTAGGACTGCCATGGTTGCAGGACGACGAGTTGTCTTAGATGAGAGTCAGCCTCAAGGGGGGTCACAGCAGGAGCCACAGCCAGCAGCGCAGACTCAGGAGGGAGAGCAGGCCATGGAGACAAAGTAGGCACCTCAGCCACAGCCTTGTCGCTCTGGTTGTACCCGTGTGCCAGTCACTTTGAGGTCAGAGACCCAGCGGAGGGGTTCATGTCCACCGCCTAGACCACAGGGTCCGCCTCCAATGACCCACTTGGATTTGAGGGCCGCCATGGCCAAGTAGGTTCAGCAGCATAGATTTGTGGACTTTGAACAGTGGTTTCCACCGAGGTGGGATGAGCGTGCTTCAGAGGGTTTCTACACACCTCTACAGGAAGATTTTTATAATGCATATCTTAACAGTGGGGCTATATTCAGATCTCAGAGGGTGTGTAACATTGAGACCATTGTTGCAGCAGCTGGAGAGCACATTCGCCCCTACCTATCTTACCTGCCAGGGCTGACAGATTTACTTGGACTGGACAGGCTTATATGTTCCATATTGGGTCCATCAGTTCTATGCTTCTCTCTGGATTGACCCGCAGCACAGATTTATACATTTTGCATTCAGTGCCTAGAGATTATAGGCTGACGAGCACTAGGGTCAGAGAGATACTCATGCTTCAGGAGCAGCCCGTCCTGGCTACATGAGGTTTGCTATGGACAGACAGCGCCCCCCAGACACCCTCATGGCGGTATGGTGCCCCCTACAGATCTAGTCCGCCACTGCTTCATAGAGCCATTTGGCGAGGGGTCTAGCAGGACAACCAGTGATCTTACTCCCACTGCTAGAGTGCTTGATGCCATTATGAGAGGGCACTGCTTTCGAGGATCGGGTATCGTGAGGGCTTGACTCGCATACAGTTGTGGTTACTGAACTCTCTAATGCAGCAGACAGTGTTTGATATTTGGGATCTCCTTCTATCAGAGATGGAGGATACTATTGTAGAGGGGTTTAGGGGTCACAAGCAGCTGTTGTATGCTCACTAGATTACATTCTTGATCCATAGGGCAGTTACTGTGAGGCCACCAGAGATGCTGCCATAGTACAGTGGTGCTACTATAGAGTTTCCTGCATACAACATGACTCAGATGATCCGACATAGTGCAGTCAGGACACCCAGCCAGCCGAGCCAACGTCCAGAGGTGCCAGAGATTGTAGCTCAGCAGGATGAGACTATCAGGGGCATAGCAGCTATAGAGGAGGAGCAGCTTGATGCTTAGTAGGAGGCAATGGTCGAGAGCGACCCCAGTGATAGCTCAGATGAGGACTACCGGGACATTCCTTAGATGCCTCCACGTCAACATGACCATGAGGCTAGTAGCTCCAGTTCAGCTCCACCTGCACCGCAGACAGACCCCGCTCTACTTGCCATACTTGAGCGAATGAGGCAAGATTAGGCCCGCTAGGCTTAGGAGACCGCCGCAACTTTTGCACAGTTTCAGACTCAGCAGGATGAGTTTCAATGATGGCAGCAGCAGTAGGCCATGCATCAACAGCAGCTCCTCATACAGCAGCAGCTCCTTGGATTTATGCAACATGTAGTGACAGCTATTGGGGTTCCACCGCCACAACCTTCACCCTAGCTTGGTCAGCCTACCACCACTTCTATGACTCCAGCTTTACAACCTAGTGGGCTTTAGAGTCAGGGACAACCACCAGCATAGTTTGCTTCACCTACAGAGCAGGTGTCCCAGTGGTTTGCTTCGCCCGTGTTAGCCCCACAGTTCACACCTCTTCAGACGGGCTTCACATCGGCTCAGACTTCCTCATTACTAGTGCCTAATACCTCAGTCTCTAGGAGTCTTGGAGTGACTTTTAGTGAGTTGACAGGGCAACCTACTCTGTCATATTTGCATGTCCTAGGTCCTTCTATAGTTGCACCTATTACCGAAACTACAGAGACGCTCCCTTCCTCAGTGGCATCATTAGAGTCGGCTGCTCCAATCATACCTGCATAGTCTACAGCAGCTCCAGTTGTTGATCTGACCCAGACCGCTTCAGTGTCGCTTCCAGCTATAGAGGGTCAGACTGCTAAGAGCTCTGGTTCAGATGATGATGGCACTTAGTTCTAGCTTGCTCCTCATACCTCAGCGCCCGACTCGTCCGCTGCAGCCCCACCGACCGACCCTTAGGTTTTGGTGTTTGATGCCAAAGGGGGAGAGGGATCGAGTATGTTAGTCTTAGGGGGAGCGACATATCTAGGGGGAGCTTAGTTTATCTACTAGATTATCTATTACATTTTGAGTTTTATGTGTGATACACTATTATGCATTCGTGTGTTTATTTTTATGCATCAAACTATATTTATGTGATAGTGATATCTACGTGATCATGATATATGACATGTGTGCTCTCTACTTTAAATTACTTATATGTCATATCACTTGTGCTATGCTCATTTGCTTTGCTTCCACGTTTTACTCCGATACAAATGAGCTTTATTACTTGTACTCATGCTTATTTCATATCTTTTGAGTACATCATGTTGGCTTGGGTTATATAAGCTTGCCTAACTCTTTTGTTCTTATTGTCAAAAGCTTATATGAATCAAGCATGTTAAAAACCTCAACCCTTTCACATACTCAAGGTAGTATTATCATCAATCACCAAAAAGGGGGAGATTGAAAGCATCTAGGCCCCTAGTTGGGTTTCGCTGATTAATGACAATACGTGATTACTATGACTAACGTGTGTTTTGCAGAGGCAATTAAGTTAGGTCATGGTAATGGAGATCGATTGGGCTATCATGGTGGTCATGCCCCTATGGTGGAAATCGTTTTGGTTTTCAAAGGACGGACGACAAGGTTAAGGATGGACTAGTTCTAAGTATCGTTTAATGTTGAAGAGACACTTAGAGTAGTTTAGGACTTTATTTTTCCTTTGTCTGTACTATTAAGGAGGGTATGGACGGGTAGCTTGACCTAGGTGAGTCTAGTGGGTTAGGTATGGTGCACACTTGCTAAACCTAGCACTAGGTAGCTCCTAAAAAGCCTTTAGATCCATTGGAGCAAACTTCATTCACGTACGTTCGAAAGTTGGAAGTGAATGGAGGGTCAAATACTGACCGGACGCTGGCTTCGGTGTGATCGGACGCTGGCCAGAGTCCGGTCAGTTCATTTGATCAAGGTGAAGTCGTCTGGAAGTGACCGGACGCTGAGAGGTGAAGTGACCGAACGCTAAGGGCCAGCGTCCGGTCGACTCCAGTAAGGTTCCAGAGAGGGAAAATCACGACCGGACGCGTCCGATCAGTGATGACCGGACGCCGTCCGGTCACCATTTGATCACTGGAATTCGGGGTGAACTGACCGGCGCGTCCGGTCAACATGACCGGAGCGTCCGGTCACCCCGCAGAGGCACATAACGGTTCGTTTTTCAGCCCATGTTATAAATACTTCCTTCATTCGTGTGTGGGGGTACTTTTGCTCATTTCAACAGCTGAGAAACACCTTTGAGAGTGCCAAGAAGAGCAAAATCCTAATAAGGTGATTGAGATTTGAGAATCTCAAAGAGAGCCCTCATTAGTGAGATCAAGAGTAGCAAAGTGTGTATCCACCCTTCTTATTAGGCTTGTTGTGGTCAAGTGATAGTTCGTGCTTGTTACTCTTGGTGATCGCCATCACCTAGACGGCTTGGTGGTGATTGGGAGCTTGGTGATCATCTGACGGAGCTTGTGGATGACCCAACTCAAGTTGTGAGCGGTTGTGGGTGATTCACCGTGACGGAGTATCAAAGAATCAACCCGTAGAGAGCATTTGATCCTTGCACGGATCAAGGGGGAGCTACACCCTTGCGCGGGTGCTCCAACGAGGACTAGTGGGGAGTGGCGACTCTCTGATACCTCGGCAAAACATCGTTGCGTTCCTCCTTCTCTCTTTACTTTGAGCAATTCAATATTTGTCTTTACATTCATAGAATTGTCATGCTAGAGTAGGATTGGAACTTAGGTTGTAAGACTTTTTGTGCGGTAGAACTTTAGAAACACTTTCTAGGCACAAGGGGTTAATTGGGCTAACCGTTGAATTTAATTATTGCAAACACTAGTACAGAACCGAGCTTTACTCCCGGTGGGGAACCCCCTCTAGTCCCGGTTCCCCACCCGGGAGCAAGCATCCGGGACTAAAGGGGGGGTCCTTTAGTCCCGGGTCAGGAACCGGGACTAAAGGAGGACCTTTAGTCCCGGTGGGTAACACCAACCGGGACTAAAGGTGCCTCCTGACATGCCACGATGGCCGGCACCTTTAGTCCCGGTTGGTAATACGAACCGGGACTAAAGGTTTTTTTCTTTTTTCTTTTCTTTTCATTTTTTTGTTTTCTTTTCAAAATAGGTTTTCGAAGTCATATTGTACGCTGCTAATTATACATTTATACGCGCATATAGTATGTTTCGGTTCAAGCACAATGAACGTATTAAATCACACAATTCAATCATAGAAATATATATATATATATATATATGCATGCATGCATCATATATATATTTACATGCATGCATGCATATGTGTATTTTACATTATATTATTTCATGTGCATATATTACAAAAGATTGCATTATAGTTGTTGTGACATAACAAGTTTCTTCTCATCCTCTAGCTTGGCTTCAATGGCAGTGTTGGGTCGAAGTAGAACTCGCCCTTGGAATCGATGACCTGCTCATTAAAAAATCCGGCTATAGACTCTTGAATTGCTTTGATTTGGTCTTGCCGTATGACCTTTTCCTCCAACCATCGAGTCTACAGGTTTGAATTAAAGGAAAATAAATTAATATATGTACATATATATATATAAAGACATAGTAACACAATCAATAATAATAATTAAATGAATATATAGTGTATTTTTAACGTACTTTGAGTCTCTCTGTAGGAGTTCTTTGGGAGACCACCTTGATAAACTTGCAAACATAGTAACCACAGTAGTTGTTCCCCTGTTCCTGCCTCAGACACCACTTTACGAGAAAAAGATTTGTCATCCAATCTGGTGATCCGGTGAAAGCTATATGTTTAATTAATAAAGATGATGCGATTCAGGGGACTTACTTTCAATGGGATTACATTCAGTGGCGCTTTGCATTTTTCCATGTGTTGCTTCTCAATAAAGGTTTTCCAAACACTGCCCAATAAAAAATTTGCCACGTCATCAGATATAGTTAATCATCATGTTTGTGTGTATATATAGTTGCTAGAGATCCCGAAATTACCTCTGGATAATATCTATCATATCTTGGTAGTCTTGTTGTGGTTTTCTCATCGAGTCATAGATTATCAAGTGACTTTTCACCAGATCGATGTCCATCAATATCCAGTGATTGCTGCATGTGTTTATAGGATATAACGCATAACACTCATTAATTAACTAGAATCAACATATGAGCCATTAAGGCTATGATCGACATGATTAACACTCACTTGAAGTTATAGGGAAAGAGTATATCCTTCTTGTGGCGTTGGTTCACTAAGAAGTTCATGAGGTTACTCTCTGACTCAGACTTCCAATTAGTCATTGGAGTAATTGGGTCTTTGAATACTATATGGGGATCAACAAAACCAATTTCATTGCAGCCTTCCTTTCTGAGCTCTGTCATTGTAAATCTGCATATATATAGTACTTGTTAGGATAATTTATATGCATATACACACATATGATGAGTTTAATAATAGATCGAAAGAATTATTACTTACAGGCAATAGCAGCTAATGATAACTTTGTCCAGAGAGGTCAGGTGGCATAGTTGATGAAATTCTGCAAAGTCAACATACATAACATCATCGCCACGGAACCAATGTTCGTCTCTAATTCTGACACCAACGCAGAAGTCTCCACTGGTAGACGCCTGCATGTACCACTTGTTTAGCAGGTACATTTGCGTCCCCAGATCAGATAAGGCTTGAGGGTTGTATAGACTCTGGCCTAGTACAAATTTTTTCTTCCAAATATCAACCTCCGCCGCACTCTCAATGTTTCCATCACCAAACATCTGGTAAAGGTCGAGACCAGTCTCATCAAGAAATTCACCAAGGTGATCCAAATCGACATCCGGAGGTATGTTTGCCTGATGCATTAATCCTAAATTCGAACCATATTCATTACCAACAACTAGCGGGGGGATTGATTGGTGCGCTTGTTGTCCGAGTTGGGCAACTCCTTTCCCTGCCCGCTTCTTTTTCTGTGCCGCCTCAATTGACTTGGTGAGAGTGCGGTCATAGTCTGATAACGTTGATTTGGACGGCTTACGAGATTCCCGCTGTTGATGCTGGTAAGAAGTCACCTTTTTTCTTAAAATATCCGGAGCTACGAAGAAGTACGGTTTCTCTGGGTTTCTCCTTGCTTCTTGATTCATTTTAAGTTTGTCATAGAATCTAGACATGTCTTTTTTATATGCATCAGTTCCTTCTTCCTTCTCTTCAGATATTATTTTGGGAATAACCCTTGGTTTCACGGTGGCTTTCTTTGCAGGCGGGGACTGGTTCTTCGTTTGAGGGGCTGGCCTCTTGCTAGGCTTCTTGGTAGGCGGGGGCGGGGGAGGCGTTGGAGACCTCCTTGGAGGTGTTGGCAGCGGCATTGGAGACCTCCTTGGAGGTGTTGGCAGCGGCGTTGGAGACCTCCTTGGAGGTGGCGGCTGCGGCGTTGGAGACCTCCTTGGAGAGGGTGTGGATGCAGCCTCGTCTTCCAACACAATGTCATCGTACAGAGCACTATGATGATCTGGCGATTGAACAATTGGATTTAGATTGGGGGAGGATCTGCTACAAAAAAAGGAATGACATATTATTATGAGCAGATTGTTAATTATTTAAGCCAATACAAATTAATGATGTAGTGTTTTCATCCGCACGTACCTATGGTGAGGTAGTTCAGGAGGAGGTGGAGCCGACATCCCTGGAATGATGATGTAGCGCTTGCGCCATAGAATGAATGTCTTCTCCGCTTCTCCTAGAGTCTTCTCGCCATCACCTCCAGGAATGTCAAGAGGCAAATCACTAAAACCTTTTTCAGCTTTATCTACCGAGATGGTGGCATATCCTTCTTGGATTATATTCCCATGAATCCTTGGTGTCTTGGTTCGGTCGATAGGATTAACAAGACCGATAGCCACCTTGATTGTGGAATTCTCCTTCGGAATGTGTAGCTCACACGTTGTACAAGGTTCAGTGACGTCATCCACAGGGAAGCGCAGTCCTGTGTCCCCTTGATTTGGTATCTCCGTGGAAGCGCAGCTGCTTTTCAACTGAACAGATTGGCTAATGTTGATTCCTGGCTCTGATGCCTGCTTGCTTGCACTCACTGCTATTTGCACTTGCCTTTTGATTTCCTCCTGCATTCTCGCTTCAAGGTTTTTTTCCCGCTCCTGTGCTTCACGCACCGCTTCCTCCAACCTCTGGAGCCGGTGTGCCTCTTCTTCCTTCTTTCTCTGGCGACTTCTGTAGGAAGGTCTGTCCTGAGGGAATCCATGCTCCCACGAGACACTTCCTTTGCCTCTAGTTCGGCCACCATGTTCAATAGTCCCGATGGCGTATGTCAGCTCATCCTTCTCTCTGTTGGGCCTGAACGCACCACTAGCAGTAGCTCTCTGAGCATAAAACAATCTTTCTGCTGCTTCTTGCAGTCTTGCGCCATAAACGCACTTCCCTGTCTCCTGGTCTAGTGTTCCCCCATGAGCGAAAAACCAATTCTTTGCACGTTCTCCCCACTCGAGTGATTCTGGTCTGATACCCTTGGCAAGAAGGTCTGCTTCCATTTTGTTCCACTTCTTAATGGCAGTCGGGTAGCCACCTGATCCCAAGGTATGGTGGTATGTCTTCTGTTGGGCATTATGTTGGTTCTTTATCACCCGACTCACACCCTCTTCTGAAGTCTTGTACTGTACAAACTCATCCCAATAGGGCCTCTGCTTTGAGATCGGGCCTGGGACAGTAAAATCTGGTGCTATGTTCTTCTTGACATACGTCGTGTATAGGTGTTTCTTCCAAGTCTGAAACTGGGTGGCCATCTTCTTCATTGCCCAATCCCTAACTCGCTCCTTCAATTCATCACCATCTATTATATCATCATAATCATCTGTTTGGAGCGTGAAATGTACCAAGACATCATTCCAAATTAACGCCTTGTCACGATCGGAGACAAAACTGATATGAGGAGCATTGGTCTTCTTCTTCCATTCACGGGTACTAATCGGGAGCCGGTCCCGTACAAGGTAACCACAGTGGTGCACAAATTTCATTTTATTCGGCCCCCCCCGGTTCTCCTGTATCCACATTGAACTCTGAGATGATGAAGCGACCCTCCAATGGCTTTTTGGGACCTCGAACATTTTTACTCTTCGTTGTAGTTGTTGATGTCGATCCAGAGGGCTACAAAACATAAACATTATTTTTAATGTCATGAGCACACATAAGACATATGATAATATATATATATAGCTAATAATAAAAAATATATACTTGGCCAATATGTTGTTGCTCATTTTGTTCAAGAGCTAAGTACTGACTCCCGTCATCTACATCCTCTTGCACGTTATTTTTAGCACCATCATCGCCGGCAACTTGAGTGCCAGTGTTGATCAAATTCATCATCAACTCCTCCTCATCCATATTTCTCGGGTCGGCCATCTAGTTTCAAAAAACAAAACCAATATATAGTACGTCAAATCTTTGCTTATTACATGCGTAAAATCTACAAACAATATGCATTATTAAATCTTGCCCCTCGATCACGGACGCAATTCGCCACACTAGGACGAACTACGTCGGTACTAGGGCGAATTAGGGCACGAGAAAGGGCGGTGTGACAAGAGTGGCGGTGCTCCACTCCGCCGTATATATGTCTGTACACATGGGTGAACGAGGGCGGCGGTGCTCCGCCGTATACATAGAAACGCATGGACGAAATGCATATGAATACAAATGACGTATATATACGTGTCGGCGCGGTGGCCGGTGTGCTGACGACGATGACGTGAGGCGGGCCGGCGTGCTGACGACGACGACGACGACGTGAGGCGGGCCGGGGCGGTGTCGGTGCGTGATGTTGTGATCCTATGTACCATGTGATCAACCATGTAGTCATTCATCATATGAGAAAATTCTATGTTAATAATATAAGTATAAGTCATTATGAAATGTAAGTATATGTGTCTTATTGCTCATATAACCATTACTATTTCCGAAATGATAAGAATTTATTTTCTTCTTTTACAGGCGATCTCTGATGCTATGATATAAAGTTTGAAGATAGTCTTCCCGAAAAAAAATATGTAATGCTCATATTACTTTAGCAACATTAATATATTATATCTGTATATTCAAAGTTCACAAATGAAGAAACATGTGATATTTTTGATAAACTAAAAAACGCTTAGTTTACAAACTGGGTATCAAAATTGAGTTCCTATTTGACCATTATATATCCTACAACAAATCCTTCAAAAAAAAAGACCCTACATGAATATATTTGGATAAAATTTCGTTAACAAACATTGATCTATGAAGATAGAAAAAATTCTTCTATTAATGTAGCGTTGTTTCCGAATAATATATAGCGTGTTTATTAACAAACATATCTTAACAGCAAGCGGATGGTTCGTAGCGTTGTTTCCGAATAATATATAGCGTGTTTATTATACAAGCCATGGATTTATATCGATCCAATTAATTTCTAAAGTAATTTTATTGGTGATCCTTAATTATACTTGTCATTTAGAGTTCCAAATATTCAAAACTTGCCTTAAGATATGTTTTTATTTAAAATCATTTAGAGTTCCAAATATCGGCAGTGTACGTACTGGAGGGCCTCGGGCCGGCGCGGTGGGGCAACGCGCGGTGGAGGGCGTGTCGGGCGCGGAGGAGGGCGCGGTGGAGGGCCACGGGCAAGCGCGGAGGAGGGGCACGGGCGCGCGCGGTGGAGGCCGCATGAGGAAGAAGACGGCGACGCCGGTGTCACGGAAGGCGAACGGACGCGGCGCGAGGAAGAAGAGGGCGGCGGCGGTGTTCGACAAGGAAGAAGACGAGCGGATCGATCTGCCAGGCGCTGGAGGTTATATAGCAGAGGAGAATTACTCCCGGTGCCAGCCACCAACCGGGAGTAAAACCCCTTTACTCCCGGTGCGTATTACCAACCGGGAGTAAAGGTACCTTTACTCCCGGTGCGTGTTACCAACCGGGAGTAAAGGTATACCTTTACTCCCGGTTGGTAACACGCACCGGGAGTAAAGGATTTTTTTTGGCGGGCCGCGAAACTGCAGCCCACCTTTACTCCCGGGTGGGCTTCCCACCCGGGAGTAAAGGTGGCCTGCAGTTTCGTTTCCCGCCTGTTTTAAGCAATAGTCTTGTTACATACAATAGAAATGCAATAGTTTTTATTAAATACATAGTAAATTAAATAAAAGGCATAAAATTATTTTGTTAAAAATATGAATTTTATTTTTGTTTATTGCACATAGGAAAGGTATAGGATGCAGTCATTAGGACATGCATGTATCTTCTCTATTTCTAGCCCCATAGGACAGACAACTTGTTTTGCTTCGTAGGTAGTGGCGGGCAATTCATTGTACTTCGGAAGCATCTTCTTTTGGATTTTTAGTAACTCTCCAAATCCCTTGTCAGATACACCATTCTTTGCCTTCCATTGCAGCAATTCTAGTGTGGTTCCCAACTTTTTCTGCCCTGCATCATAAGTTGGGTACAACAATTTCTTGTGATCTTCTAGCATCCGCTCGAACTTGATCTTCTCCTTTTCACTTTCACATTCTCTTTGTGCATCACGAATGACCTGACAAAGATCATCAGCCAGCTCATCTTCTGCGACTACCTCTTCTTCAGCTTCTCCCATTGCAGTATCATTGAAGCACGCACCATCAGGAATAATATCATTGTCGTCCCATTGTTCTTCTTCATCTTCTTCCATTACAACACCGGTTTCTCCGTGCTTTGTCCAACAAATATAGTTTGGCATGAAACCCGACTTGAACAAGTGTGAATGAAGAGTCCTTGAGCAAGGATATTCCACCGTATTCTTACATATGGCACATGGGCAGCACATGAAACCGTCGCGTTTGTTTGTCTCGGCAGCACGTAATAAAGAATGCACGCCGTCAATGAACTCTTGTGAGCGGCGATCAGCATTATACATCCAATGACGGCTCATCTGCATTACATGACATAAATATCATATTAAAACCTAGATCATAATTAATTATTTATACAACATGCGTGCCACCACAAAAGATACAAATTTATGAAAGCATCGCTACAATGTAGACAATCCCAACTACCACTAAAAGAACTAAAGCTAAAATACATTTCAGGAGCACAAGGATTTCGCGACCAATCTCAACTAAAACAGACAGATCCCCCGATTGTGCAACATCTTTGGGCTTCTTCGGCTGGATCACTGCCTCATTAGCCGCCGTATCTGCCTGTTGTGCAAGATATTTTTGCACGAGTTCAACATACTCTTCCTCCCAGTAGAAGCCTGAACATCGTCCACTGCCATCCCACTGAAATTAAAACAAAAAATTAGAACTTTAATCACAACCATCATGAAAATAGGTATAAACTAACCATAATCATTAAATACGATAAAATAACTCACATTGCGATCCGGACACTTGTAGAAGATACGATCCTTGTTGGGACCCTCCTTCTTCACTCGGTACTCCATCACAATCTTCATCTCATCACGACACTTGCCGCATGGAATGAGAGGAAGGCCCGGCCTAAGTCGCTTTGGAAACCCATGAGAGGCCGAGGACCCGGAAGCAGTTGCCATCTACTCTCTATACTCATTTTTTAATACACTATAAATTTCTTCTTTTATAAACAAATAAAATTAACAAACTATAAAATTATCTAGATCTCTAAACAATGATATTTTTAATGGTCATTGTGTTCTCGTCTTTTACTGCGGCAGGTAAGTAATTCATATGATATTTCCGCAAATTAACAGAAGAATGGGAATATACACACATAACAGACTACTACGACGATATCGGGACGTGTGAATAAATAACCATCCGTACTAGTTGACCTTGCTTACGTGATCATCTCGGCGAGCATTTCTCCACCGGACAGCACCGTACTTGGTCAAGGAAGAGCTCCGATTCTATGAGGAAGGGAACACGGTCTCCCACGACTGTTGTCGCTCTCCCTCGTAGAATCAAAGCTCCTCCTTGATGTCCGTTACCGCTCGACAGAGAACATGCTTGCCGAGCTGAACACGGTCCGCAAGTTCAACTAATACGGATTTTCTATAATTTTCTAACTATTTTCTAAGTTTTTATTTATATATACTACGTTTAGGTACGGTGATTGACAGACTACTACGACGATATCGGGACATGTGAATAAATAACCATCCGTACTAGTTGACCTTGCTTACGTGATCAGCTCGGCGAGGATTTCTCCACCGGACGGCACCGTACTTGGTCAAGGAAGAGCTCCGATTCTACGAGGAAGGGAACACGGTCTTCCACGACCGTTATCGCTCTCCCTCGTAGAATCAAAGCTCCTCCTTGACGTCCGTTACCGCTCGGCAGAGAACATCCTCGCCGACCTGAACACGGTCCGCAAGTTCAACTAGTAAGGATTTGCTATAATTTTCTAACTATTTTCTAACTTTATATTTATATATACTTTAACCTTCTTTCATGTAAATATGCAAGCTTAAAGTGATTTTGAGCTCAAATTGCTTACAAATGAAAAAAAACCACAATAAAGAACCATAAATATATATAGTGAATAAAATGGCATAAGAAAATGGTAAAAAATGAGAGTATGAGATTGGTAACCTTTACAACTGAAGAATCGACGGAGGAATCGAAGAATGGATGGAGGAACAATGGAGGGAGGGAGGAAGCAAGAACACTACTGCAGTGAGCTTCAAAATGTGCTGAGCTCGGGCTCGGGGAGGAAGGAGGAGACGGCCGATTTATAAAGGGAGAACATTTAGTCCCGGTTGATGGATCCAACCGGGACTAAAGGTAACTTTCCAACCCCGGGCGCAGCCACGGCCCGGGAGTAGACCTTTACTCCCGGTTGGAGCCACCAACCGGGAGTAAAAGTATACCTTTAGTCCCGGTTGGTGGCTCCAACCGGGACTAAAGGTCCCTGCCACCTCTGTCTGGCGCAGTAGCCGTTGGGCAGGGGCCTTTAGTCCCGGTTGGATCCACCAACCGGGACTAAAGGTATTTCTAGTCCCGGGGGCAAAAAATTCCGGGACTAGAGCCCATTTTGGCCGAGGATCAAAGGTCTGTTCTCTACTAGTGAAAGAAATTTAGAATTAGCCCAATTCATCCCCTCTTGGGCATCTTGATCATTTCATCCGCCTCCAAAACTCACTGCAATTTTAGAAGACGCTTAGACTTTGTGTTCGTCTCGGAAAATCATAGGCCCTGTCTTGCAAAATCATTTTTTTAGTAACGGACAGCTATGGCTCTAATTCTTTGTCAACAATGGTATGTCCGATTGGTTTCGAATCTGCAGTGTAATATCCTTTCATGTGCTTTCACCACCTTGTTTGTCATCACTTCATTGATATGTTATTTAATTGTATTTAATTAACTTATTATTAATTCGACCTATCGGGGAAGTTTAAGAAAATTCTAGAGTGCAGTAGGGTATCACACATTCAAAGATTCCCTTTGAAAAGTTTTTACAATTGTTTCAAAAGGAGCACTACTACTGCATGCACGCTTGTATGGTTCATTTTTACTTCTGGAAGTTCTTCAACATACTATTGGATCAATAATACATAGCTACACCTAACAGCCCACAATTGATTGATAAGAAAAATTTATCATTCTATATAACATTTCGTACGCACAATCACATTTTGATTCGAAATGCCGGTCATATCCTGAAAAAAAAGCATATATTTGATTGCATAGATAGAAAGATCCTTTTTTGACCAAAGGGACCCAGCACACGAATTCCCAAGTGGTGCAAAACAAATGCTGAAGGAATATATATCAATCAACCAAAAATAAGCAAGAAGAGCATCACTAGAACATAGACAATCATATCATGCGTTGCATCAAACCCCAGCATTCATGCATGATGAATTCCAGACATGACTGATGGCTGGAGTTTAAAGAGATGGCGCAATATGCAAGCTAATAAAGGTGAACTAGCAGCGGTCGTAGATATTCTGATGCGGCAGACCACTGTTTGTTTGGTTTACACACTCCAGATGACAGGTTGCATGGCTCGATGCCTCCACAAAGAAAAAGAATAACGAGAAGAAATGACAATTTCAGAGCATCTCCAACGGAGCTGCCTAAATCAGACCCCCTACTTATCTGTTTGAGTAGCTACCTATACCTATTTCAATACAACCTTTTTTTTGTTGTTGTTTCTGCCAGCAATGCTACCCAAATCAAGCCACCCAAAACCATCCTCCTAGAGAATGACACATGGGACACCCACATGGCATCCTCTCTCATGTTCTTCTTGCCACAGACGCCGGGGAGCCGTAGATGCGTAGGGTCGCGCCGTCTAGGGAGGTTCGCCGGGCAGGGCAGGCCGTGCCACCGGGCCTCGCCTCGCCGGGCAAGGTCGCGCCTCCGAGCAGGCCACGCCACCCAGGGTAGGCTGCGCCTCTCTGGGGCTGGCCTCACTGGGTAGGGCCGCGCCGCCGGGGCTCGCCTCGCCGGGCAGGGCTGCGCCTCCGGGGCAGGTTGCGCCGCCCAGGCAGTGTCACAGGGGAAGAAGCCACCTCTGGGAAGAAGAAAGGCGGGTGCGTTGGGAGCAGTTGCTGGGGAAAATATTTGGGTAGTCTAGTTGGGGGCCAACAGGAATGGATAGTGGAAGGGGGAATTTGGGTAGCCCACAAATTTGGGAGGTCTAAGTAGGGGGGCTACTGGAGCTGAGTTTTTGCTCTCCACTGCCCAAATTGGAGATACGAGACCATTTGGGTAGTGATGCCGGAGTTGATGTTAGATGTCAGCAAGTAACTTTGGTAGTAGCAGCAGGCTATGCAAGCGGTGCAAGTGATGAGTTGCTAAGAAGCTACTGGCCAATCAAAAGCATTGACGACACTTGGACGGCCAGTAGATAAGATTCAGATCTCACACGGGAGGCTCAGAATGGCCAATCTAATGGAGGAATATATGCAGAGGGCCTGGAGCTAATCGAGTGTCACCGACGCGTGGCCCGGCCCACATGTCTGCCTGATGCCTTTGTAACACAAACAATGACGATTTGACCAGCATGGCATGCAGCTAGCATGCATGTGCGCCGCCTTTTCCACCACCTCGCTACTGAGGGAAAAAAAAGATAACCGCAGTGGGCGGCTGCAATGAAAAGTCCTGGGCTTTTGGCTCATCACCTAACCTAACCTATCATCAGCGTTTCCGAAACAGTTCATCATGGTGCACCCCACTACATGCTAAGCTTCTTCCACTGAGAGTGCTGCAGTGATCAACACGAATAAAGTCCAAGCATCGTCTAACCTCGACCGGTAGATTCAGCATCTTGCTCTAGCTAGCACTTAACCTTTTACCGGCCGCCCGGCACCACTGGAAATATAGCTAGTATATATGGTTAAATAAAGAAGAGATTCAGTAAGAACCTTCCTACCGCAGATGATGGTAGAATAATCTCGATGACCGTTTCACTAAAACAAAGATGATGCTTTTGTGTTGAGTGGAGGGCTGAGAAAGAAATTAAAGAAAACCCTACTTGGTCGATCATCTGAAACCCAACAGTCACTGTGGGTCGTCGTCTCTTTTTCTCCCCCAAAGCTTTCCCCGACCTCCTCGGACATCTCGCTAGCGACAAACAAGTGGTGTTGAGTAAAACATTCAGATTAACTGAATCTTATTTGAAAACGATACCAACAGATTTCTTTATTTTAAAGCCGGCGACAAGAGAAATGCCGGGCATATATTATTAAAGAAGAAGAGTTGTACAAATAACCCAACAAATAAAAACCATCACCCTCACAAAGATTCAGATTAACTGAATCTTATTTGAAAACGATGCGAACATATTTATTTTATTAAAGCCGACGGCAAGAGAAATACAGTGCATATATTATTAGAGAAAAGAAGCTGTACAAATAACGGTACCAATAAAAACCATCACCATCACAAAGAAAAGAATAGACGAGAACAATACCAAGAAACACAGCACTCAAAAGCATCAGCCGTCAAACGCCACTATGCACACTGCAGAAAAACAAGCATTGTAAACAAGCCATGGGCATCCCCACACAAGCCACCTTCTGTTGGTTGTCATAGCGGCGACGAGCCAGCCACTGGCCTGCTTGGGCAGTCGAGACCATGCCATACAACATGGACTACAGCTAACCCTAACGGTTGCCAGCCCATTGTAGATATCACCCCTAGGAGGAAACTCTGAGACACCATCCACACATGTACCGGACACCAAAACCGAAACCTTCCAATATACTCTAAGATTGCTACTTGCTAGTAGTCAGTGTCGTTGCCACACCAACATAAACGGTCAACCTCACCAAATTTAATTAGAAGCCACCACCACCTCACAGAACTGACCTTTGCTAAGCGAGGCCAGTCATCCACTACCAGAAATTGTAGATTTCGTGAGAGTGCAAAACACGTCACGAAATATGGTTTTACTCTCACGAAAATAATACATGAGGGTACACCGTCACGCATCAACTCTCACGATAATAGACACACGAAAATCCCATTTTCATGAGAGTTCATCGCCACGGATTCTTTCCGTGGTGGGAGTCCATGACGGCCACCCTCATGAAAATAACGTTGCCACCAGGTTTGCTTCAGTGTTTTCGTGGCTGTATTTTGTGCTATTTCATGAGAGGTCACCGTCATGAACTGATGTCATGAGAGTTCAGTATTTCGTGAGAGTCACCGTCATGAAATAGATTTCGTGGGAGTTTGGTATTTCGTGAGAGTCACCCTCATGAAATTGATTTCATGATAGTATCACAATCACACAGAGAATATAGTATTTCGTGAGAGAACACCACAACAAAAACAAGTTATTTCGTGAGAGTATAAACCACCATGAAAATTACCCAACGTGGGCATCTCAATCCAAATTCCAAATGCACACATATGGTCCAAATATCAATCCAGAACACAAATATAATAAATTCCAATACTGGATATATGCATCTGATTCCAATCCCAATATATTCCAACTTCATCCAAGTGTCCAACCATTACACTAAAAGGCAAAATAAGACCTCACAAATTACAAGTCCATCTAAAATTCTACTACTACCACCAGTACATGCTTCCTAAGTTATTCATGTACAGCCATGTTACAGGCCACGTCCTGCTTTTAGCTAAGACCATCTAACATTATTGTACTAAGTTATCTAAGCTCAACCATACATGTTCAACAGACAAAAGACTGGCATAAGCTTTTCAAAAGACAAGTCCTCATTGTCCATATGTCCTCGCTGTCCATGTCGGCACCATGGGTGTCCTCATCAACATGAGATGGAACTAGTGGTTAGCTGAAAACAGATAGTACTATGTAAATATCAGTTGGACTTCAAAATTTCTACAGATTATTAAAAGGGTGGCCTACTCATTCTGTAGCATTGCTTATGGAATTGTTCTCTGTAACTATTTTGACTGAACTGAGTGCTATTTGAGTGATTCTCCATCTAGTAAAAACTATCTGATCTAGTGTATCTATAAAATACTAATCTTCCTTTGGTAAATACTATATAGGTACCTTGATAGGCCAATAAAAAAGTATGAAATATTACTGAATGAACTTAAATTACAGACAAAGGCAGAGAGCAAATATTGTTGTATCACACTTATCAAGCATGAGAAGGCTACTAAAACAGAACTTGTATAATCAGCTTTAATTTAAACTAGAATGAAACTCGACTTACCAACTAATCATTACAAGAACAAGATATGGTAATATAGTAGTAGACTCCAGGTGACATGCTTGGACAACACTACCATAAAATTGATCACTTAGCAATAGGTACAGAGAAGATCGTATCCTTCTTTGAAAATAAAAAATTTATTACACTGAAAATACAAGGCGATACACAGAAAATACAAGTCTTTGAACATAAGAATCAACCAGTCAAAAAAAAAAACAACACTATTAAGTTGTCCCAGATTAAAAATCACTAGCATGTTGTATTTGATCAAAACAGAATTATGGCCTAGCATCTAAGTACTTCAGATTCAATTTCAAGCAGATCTGCAAGAACAAGGTCTAAAACTAATCTAGTGAAAACGAGACAAAATTCTACACCCACGGATACTACAATATGGAATTTACCAATCAAGCATAGACAACAGCTACAGCTGGGGAGGCATAACATTGGGGAAAACTTGCCTGAACATGTACAGTAGAATAAACCTAACATGTACATAATGCCTTCCTAGTTGTTCTTACACTTAGGCATATCATATATAATATTGATGTTTTATCTCTGGCCTTGTTGTTCTGAAGGTTAGACAGATATGATGCTGCAGACTAGTGGCCGTGTTTGATAATACTAACAGAAACATTTCATATATCAGTTTTACTGAGTAAGTCATCCAAATCTGCTATTTGTATGAAAAACACTCACTGAAAGCACAACCAAATCTGCACTTAATCAGAAATGGTTCTTCACGTAACAAAATACTATTAGTCTATTGGTTCTTCACTGAAGGGACCGTGACGCCTAAGAGGGGGGGGTTGAATTAGGCAACTTAAAAATCTAACTTCTTAAGCTATGGCCTCTTCTGCTAACCCTAGCAAAACCTATGCAATAGATAAACCATCTAGATGTGCAACTATGGTTTTGCTAGTGTGTTGCTATCTCTACCGCAAACGTAGTAAAGTAATCAATGTAAATGCGGAAGCTAAAGAGCAAGGTAGAGATATGCAAACTCCCGTCGATGACTCCGGTATTTTTACCGAGGTATCGAGAAGCGCGCAAGCTTCCCCCTAGTCCTCGTTGGAGCCCCTCGCAAGGAATCCCTCGCAAGGGCCAAGCTCCCGATCGGGTAACTCCGTGGATAGCCTCGGGCCTTCCCCACGCGCAAGTGGGTCTCCGACGTGCCTCTCGGCAAGCCTCTCCCGGATGCTCCCTGCCGTCTTCACCATCAAGCTTCCGGCCAAAACGCCGCGGGCCTTGTTCCCTTCGGTACACGGTGGCGGCCACACCACAAGCGCGGTTGGTGTGATCTCGCAAGACTTCAAGCCCCTTCGGTGTACAACACTTGTGCTCGCAAGCACGGGGTGGCAAGAGGTATGCAAACCTCACTAAACACTAGGCATACACCTAGAGCAAGCGCATAAGCGGTGGTCTAATCAACCTAAGCACTTCGCAAAGCACTTATGCTAATCACCTAATGAAACACTAAGCACTATGCATGTGGAGATCACTAAAATGGTGTATCAACACCCTTGGTATGTTTCCTCAGCTCTACGCTTCTCAAATGGCCGGTTGAGGGTTGTATTTATAAGCCCCACTGAGAAAGTAGCCGTTGGGGTCGAACTCCCGCAATTCTGCTACTGACCGGACGATGAATCGTCCTGACTGGACGCGTCCGGTCATCCCGACCGTTGCAGCCGTGAACCACCGATCGGATGCTGTCAGCGTCCGGTCGCCTGCCACTGGACGCGTCCGGTCGCAGTTTCGCGCGCCTGGAACCTCTCTGTACTCGATCGGACACTGATGCCCTGCGTCCGATCGGTTGTCGCCAACGTCCGGTCCAGCGTCCGGTCGCCTCTGCGAGCTCGTTTCTTCACGATCTTGCGTACGGCTTGGTTCCAATCTTCATGCTTGGACTTGGCTTGATCTTTTGGGTCTTCTCTTCTGCTTCAAAGGTCTTGCTTGAGGTGTTGATCATCGAATCATCACGTCGCCTTCGTCCAAGTTATGTTTTGCACCCTATTGAACTACAACACAAACACTTGCAAATTCATTAGTCCAATTTGGTTGTGTTGGTCATCAAACACCAAAATCCAAAGTAAATGGACCAAGGTTCCATTTTCCTTACAATCTCCCCCTTTTTGGTGATTGATGCCAACACGACCAAAGCAAGCAAATAATAAGAATTTGGAAGTTAAAAACTACCTACTTGCTAGGATGCAATGCAAAGGGCAAGGTTATATGATACTAATTGATAGATACCAATTGAAACTTCACTTAAAAGCTTGTCTTGCCCTTGCAAATGTCCCCATGTGACATTATGGATTTAAAGCCTAGCTTTCTAAAAAAAATCTCCCACTACTTAGACTAATCCATAATTCACTTTCCTCCCTTTCTCGGACCATTACCACTTGTAGTCTCATCAACTTGATGCTTGCCTTTGGTCCTTCAAATTCTCCCCCTTTGGCATCAAACACCGAAAAGGAAGACATTTGTAGCACAAGGGAGGGTCAAATTTCATGATCCTTTGTGTATAGAGTGAAATGGATCACAAGATTTGACTCTCACATTATATAGACTAAGCTCTCCCTAAATATATGCATACATATGGTAGAAAGCAAAGCATATGCATAATTAGCAATTTATTATACAAGAGAGTTTAATCTATATAATGCATGGAGAAAGCATATGAATATGAAATGAGACCAACATGATGATGCCAATTGTAGAATGATGCTTAACTCCAGGGACTCCAATTTCATTACAATGAGACTACTACACATGTGATAGGTTTTTTTAAAAAAAAATGATACCATTTGAACAAGTGTTAGTCTCAAAGCATATAAGTTGTGGATTAAGCTCCCCCTAAATTTGTGCACACAAGTGTTGAATACTTATAAAATTTGTGCACATTGATTTAAGTATCAAAATACCATTTGAAAGATGATATTTGGGAGAGATTATCTACAATTTGGACTTTGGCACATATTAGATAATTAATTGTTAAACAAGCTATGTGCCGTGCTCCTAAACAATTTTAAACCATGTAGGTTTGCTCCAAGGGTTGAAGATGAAACCGAGCAAGCCTACCATATGATACACCTATTGAATGCATGACAAAAAATTTAAGCATGCAAATGCAAACATAGGCATGAAGGATAACTAGATGCTTTAACAGTATAACAATTGAAAAACAAAAACAATTGAAATGAATACTAATTGGAAGTAATGACATCTAGTTACCTAACATGGGAAGGGGAATTTGGGTCCATAGTATTCACTAGCCTACTTGACAATTTATTTGTTCATCATGATGCACCCTATGAAATGCAGCCATACTTTGCCAAGTCTCCAAATTCCTCGTAGTCTGACGGACTTCTTACATCCCTTTCGTGATCCAAACCTTCTTGGTGCTCTTCATATTGGAAATGATTTCCTTTGGCACCCAAAAGCGTTTGACCCCATTGTTGGCTTGCTTGTTCACCTTGATGGCCATCACCTTGTCATTTTTCTTCTTCTTCTAGAGATAAGGTGTGGAGGCCTTCTTGTCCACCTTGTTGATGCAGGTGTTGGAGAGCTTGCTTGTTTGCTTTTTCTCCTTCTTCTTTGCTCCTCCCCCATTCTTCACCTTGCACTCATAGGACTTGTGACCTTCCTTGTGGCACACGTAACAAACCACGGTTTGTCCTTCATCAAGCTTCTTCACTCCCTTGACGGTGTTATCTTGATGAAGTTGGGTTTGCTTCGCCTTGCCTTTCACTTGAGTCAAGTCCTTGGTGAGGCGAGCTACTTCTTGCTTGAGTTGCTCATTCTCTTTTGCAACCTCTTGTGTGCATGTATCTATAATCACTTTCTCAACACAAGCTTGGTTGCACAAAGGTGAGTCTAAACATAAATCATTGCAAGAGGTAGATGCATCCTTTTTAATTATGTTATTTCTTTTAGATGCCTTGGTGGGGGTATTTTTGACGGCCTCAAGATTAGCAACTTTATTTGTTAGCTCATCACAATATTTGCACATGATTTCCATTTTAGCAAGCAAACTTTGATAATCATTTTGTGAGCTAGCTAACTTTTCTTTTAATTTTTTATTTTTCTTTTCAAGTTGCTTATCATTAATTGTGCATGCACTTGTTGTTGCACTAGCCTCAAGTTGCTCAATTTTAGTAGATAGTTCAACATTGAGATTTGCAAAGTTTTCATATTGTTCAAGCAAATTCTTGTATGCTTCTTGTGAACTACCTAGCTCTTCTTTTAAAGTTTTGAGCTTCTTTTGTTGACTAGTGCAAACTTTAGCATATTTAAGATTTTGTTGCACAATTGTATTGTAAGAAGGCAAATCATCATCACTATCACTCTCACTAGAGGATGAGCTTTCGTTACCTCGTGCCATAAGGCACACACGAGAAGAGCTTGATGATGAGTGCTTGTGACCTCGCCTCTTGTGATGGTTTTCTTCTTCACTTGAAGAATCATCCCATGACCTTATTGTTGTGAGGGCTTTGTTCTTGCACGCCTTCTTCTTTGTCTTGGGTGTGGGCTTGTTTGGACAAACTTTCACAAAGTGCCCCAACTCGCCGCATCCACAGCATCCCCTCTTTCTTTGCTCGTTTCTTTGATTAGTGAAAACGAGGTCTTGAATTTGGATGGGCACACCCTTGACATTGAGCCTTACGATCATCTTCTCCACCTTTTTGATAAGTTTGATTGATTCTTCATCAAGGTCGGAGGTGGAGGAGGAAGATTGATCATCATCACTTGATTCTTGTTCATCATCATCATCATCATCCTCATCTTCTTCTTCTTCACTTGAGGAGCTTGAGCTTGAGCTTGACTCAACTTTCTTGCCCTTCATCTTTTTCTTCTCGCTACAAGCGAGAGCTTTGCCTTTGCTTGATGAAGATGCTTCTCCTTGACCCATCTTACGTGACATTTCAAATGCCACTAGCTTGCCAATGACAATGCCCAGGGTCATGGTGCTCAAGTTCTCCATGTTGTGAAGGATGGTGATGATGCTTGCATATTTCTTTTGTGGTAGAACGGAGATGATCTTCCTTACGATGTCCGCATCATCTAGATTTAATAATCCTATTGAATGGAGCTCATTGATAATTAGATTCAATCAAGAATACATATCACGAACAAGCTCATCATCATTCATAGCAAAGGAATCATAATTTTGCTTGGCTAGACAATGTTTTTGCTCACGAACATTACTTGTGCCGTCATGGAGCTCTTGGAGTTTTAACCAAATTTCATGTGCCGTATTTAAAGTGAACAGTTGGTTAAACACATCCATGCTAAATGATTCAAACAAGCAATTCTTAGCTCTAGCATTGAAATGCATTTCTTTTTTGTCACTCTTTGTGGGTTTTTCGGGATTCTTGATGGGTTTCATCCCATCATGAGTGACTCTCCATACACCCAAATCAACCGCCTCAAGGTGGCAAGCCATTCTAGCTTTATAGTATGGGAAGTTAGTGCCGTCAAATTGTGGAGGCCTAGCGGTATCCATCCCAACCACTCTACAATAGCATCGGCTCAACGGCGGTTAAGCCAAAGGTCCAAATATGAGCCAACCGGCTCTGATACCAATTGAAGGGACCGTGACGCCTAAGAGGGGGGGGGTGAATTAGGCAACTTAAAAATCTAACTTCTTAAGCTATGGCCTCTTCTGCTAACCCTAGCAAAACCTATGCAATAGATAAACCATCTAGATGTGCAACTATGTTTTTGCTAGTGTGTTGCTATCTCTACCGCAAATGTAGTAAAGTAATCAATGTAAATGCGGAAGCTAAAGAGCAAGGTAGAGATATGCAAACTCCCGTTGATGACTCCGATATTTTTACCAAGGTATCGAGAAGCGCGCAAGCTTCCCCCTAGTCCTCATTGGAGCCCCTCGCAAGGAATCCCTCGCAAGGGCCAAGCTCCCGGTCAAGTAACTCCGTGGATAGCCTCGGGCCTTCCCCACGCGCAAGTGGGTCTCTGACGTGCCTCTCGGCAAGCCTCTCCTGGATGCTCCCTGTAGCACAAGGGAGGGTCAAATTTCATGATCCTTTGTGTATAGAGTGAAATGGATCACAAGATTTGACTCTCACATTATGTAGACTAAGCTCCCCCTAAATATATGCATACATATGGTAGAAAGCAAAGCATATGCATAATTAGCAATTTATTATACAAGAGAGTTTAATCTATATAATGCATGGAGAAAGCATATGAATATGAAATGAGATCAACATGACGATGCCAATTGTAGAATGATGCTTAACTCCAGGGACTCCAATTTCATTACAATGAGACTACTACACATGTGATAGGTTTTTTTTAAAAAAATATGATACCATTTGAACAAGTGTTAGTCTCAAAGCATATAAGTTGTGGATTAAGCTCCCCCTAAATTTGTGCACACAAGTGTTGAATACTTGTAAAATTTGTGCACATTGATTTAAGTATCAAAATACCATTTGAAAGATGATATTTGGGAGAGATTATCTACAATTTGGACTTTGGCACATATTAGATAATTAATTGTTAAACAAGCTATGTGCCGTGCTCCTAAACAATTTTAAACCATGTAGGTTTGCTCCAAGGGTTGAAGATGAAACCGAGCAAGCCTACCATATGATACACCTATTGAATGCATGACAAAAAATTTAAGCATGCAAATGCAAACATAGACATGAAGGATAACTAGATGCTTTAACAGTATAACAATTGAAAAACAAAAACAATTGAAATGAATACTAATTGGAAGTAATGACATCTAGTTACCTAACATGGGAAGGGGAATTTGGGTCCATAGTATTCACTAGCCTACTTGACAATTTATTTGTTCATCATGATGCACCCTATGAAATGCAGCCATACTTTGCCAAGTCTCCAAATTCCCCGTAGTCTGACAGACTTCTTACTTCCCTTTCAGGATCCAAACCTTCTTGGTGCTCTTCATGTTGGAAATGATTTCCTTTGGCACCCAAAAGCGTTTGACCCCATTATTGGCTTGCTTGTTCACCTTGATGGCCATCACCTTGTCATTTTTCTTCTTCTTCTAGAGATAAGGTGTGGAGGCCTTCTTGTCCACCTTGTTGATGCAGGTGTTGGAGAGCTTGCTTGTTTGCTTTTTCTCCTTCTTCTTTGCTCCTCCCCCATTCTTCACCTTGCACTCATAGGACTTGTGACCTTCCTTGTGGCACACGTAACAAACCACGGTTTGTCCTTCATCAAGCTTCTTCACTCCCTTGACGGTGTTATCTTGATGAAGTTGGGTTTGCTTCGCCTTGCCTTTCACTTGAGTCAAGTCCTTGGTGAGGCGAGCTACTTCTTGCTTGAGTTGCTCATTCTCTTTTGCAACCTCTTGTGTGCATGTATATACAATCACTTTCTCAACACAAGCTTGGTTGCAAAAAGGTGAGTCTAAACATAAATCATTGCAAGAGGTAGATGCATCCTTTTTAATTATGTTATTTCTTTTAGATGCCTTGGTGGGGGTATTTTTGACAGCCTCAAGATTAGCAACTTTATTTGTTAGCTCATCACAATGTTTGCACATGATTTCCATTTTAGCAAGCAAACTTTGATAATCATTTTGTGAGCTAGCTAACTTTTCTTTTAATTTTTCATTTTTCTTTTCAAGTTGCTTATCATTAATTGTGCATGCACTTGTTGTTGCACTAGCCTCAAGTTGCTCAATTTTAGTAGATAGTTCAACATTGAGATTTGCAAAGTTTTCATATTATTCAAGCAAATTCTTGTATGCTTCTTGTGAACTACCTAGCTCTTCTTTTAAAGTTTTGAGCTTCTTTTGTTGACTAGTGCAAACTTTAGCATATTTAAGATTTTGTTGCACAATTGTATTGTAAGAAGGCAAATCATCATCACTATCACTCTCACTAGAGGATGAGCTTTCGTTACCTCGTGCCATAAGGCACACATGAGAAGAGCTTGATGATGAGTGCTTGTGACCTCGCCTCTTGTGATGGTTTTCTTCTTCACTTGAAGAATCATCCCATGACCTTATTGTTGTGAGGGCTTTGTTCTTGCACGCCTTCTTCTTTGTCTTGGGTGTGGGCTTGTTTGGACAAACTTCCACAAAGTGCCCCAACTTGCTGCATCCATAGCATCCCCTCTTTCTTTGCTCGTTTCTTTGATTAGTGAAAATGAGGTCTTGAATTTGGATGGGCACACCCTTGACATTGAGCCTTACGATCATCTTCTCCACCTTTTTGATAAGTTTGATTGATTCTTCATCAAGGTCGGAGATGGAGGAGGAAGATTGATCATCATCACTTGATTCTTGTTCATCATCATCATCCTCATCTTCTTCTTCTTCACTTGAGGAGCTTGAGCTTGAGCTTGACTCAACTTTCTTGCCCTTCATCTTTTTCTTCTCGCTACAAGCGAGAGCTTTGCCTTTGCTTGATGAAGATGCTTCTCCTTGACCCATCTTACGTGACATTTCAAATGCCACTAGCTTGCCAATGACAATGCCCGGGGTCATGGTGCTCAAGTTCTCCATGTTGTGAAGGATGGTGGTGATGCTTGCATATTTCTTTTGTGGTAGAACGGAGATGATCTTCCTTACGATGTCCGCATCATCTAGATTTAATAATCCTATTGAATGGAGCTCATTGATAATTAGATTCAATCAAGAATACATATCACGAACAAGCTCATCAACATTCATAGCAAAGGAATCATAATTTTGCTTGGCTAGACAATGTTTTTGCTCACGAACATTACTTGTGCCGTCATGGAGCTCTTGGAGTTTTAACCAAATTTCATGTGCCGTATTTAAAGTGAACAGTTGGTTAAACACATCCATGCTAAATGATTCAAACAAGCAATTCTTAGCTCTAGCGTTGAAATGCATTTCTTTTTTGTCACTCTTTGTGGGTTTTTCGGGATTCTTGATGGGTTTCATCCCGTCATGAGTGACTCTCCATACACCCAAATCAACCGCCTCAAGGTGGCAAGCCATTCTAGCTTTATAGTATGGGAAGTTAGTGCCGTCAAATTGTGGAGGCCTAGCGGTATCCATCCCAACCACTCTACAATAGCGTCGGCTCAACGGCGGTTAAGCCAAAGGTCCAAATATGAGCCAACCGGCTCTGATACCAATTGAAGGGACCGTGACGCCTAAGAGGGGGGGTGAATTAGGCAACTTAAAAATCTAACTTCTTAAGCTATGGCCTCTTCTGCTAACCCTAGCAAAACCTATGCAATAGATAAACCATCTAGATGTGCAACTATGGTTTTGCTAGTGTGTTGCTATCTCTACCGCAAATGTAGTAAAGTAATCAATGTAAATGCGGAAGCTAAAGAGCAAGGTAGAGACATGCAAACTCCCGTTGATGACTCCGATATTTTTACCAAGGTATCGAGAAGCGCGCAAGCTTCCCCCTAGTCCTCATTGGAGCCCCTCGCAAGGAATCCCTCGCAAGGGCCAAGCTCCCGGTCAAGTAACTCCGTGGATAGCCTCGGGCCTTCCCCATGCGCAAGTGGGTCTCTGACGTGCCTCTCGGCAAGCCTCTCCTGGATGCTCCCTGCCGTCTTCACAATCAAGCTTCCGGCCGAAATGCCGCGGGCCTTGTTCCCTTCGGTACACGGTGGCGGCCACACCACAAGCACGGTTGGTGTGATCTCGCAAGACTTCAAGCCCCTCCGGTGTACAACACTTGTGCTCGCAAGCACGGGGTGGCAAGAGGTATGCAAACCTCACTAAACACTAGGCATACACCTAGAGCAAGCGCATAAGCGGTGGTCTAATCAACCTAAGCACTTCGCAAAGCACTTATGCTAATCACCTAATGAAACACTAAGCACTATGCATGTGGAGATCACTAAAATGGTGTATCAACACCCTTGGTATGTTTCCTTAGCTCCATGCTTCTCAAATGGCTGGTTGGGCGTTGTATTTATAAGCCCCACTGAGAAAGTAGCCGTTGGGGTCGAACTCCCGCAATTCTGCTACTGACCGGACACTGAATCGTCCTGACCGGACGCGTCCGGTCGTCCCGACCGTTGCAGCCGCGAACCACCGATCGGACGCTGTCAGCGTCCGGTCACCTGCCACCAGACGCGTCCGGTCGTAGTTTCGCGCACCTGGAACCTCTCTGTACTCGATCGGACGCTGATGCCCTGCGTCCGGTTGGTTGTCGCCAGTGTCCGGTCTAGCATCCGATCGCCTCTGCGAGCTTGTTTCTTCGCGATCTTGCGTACGGCTTGGTTCCAATCTTCATGCTTGGACTTGGCTTGATCTTTTGGGTCTTCTCTTGTGCTTCAAAGGTCTTGCTTGAGGTGTTGATCATCGAATCATCACATCGCCTTCGTCCAAGTTATGTTTTGCACCCTATTGGACTACAACACAAACACTTGCAAATTCATTAGTCCAATTTGGTTGTGTTGGTCATCAAACACCAAAATCCAAAGTAAATGGGCAGAGGTCCATTTTCCTTACATTCACTTAACAAAATAATATTAGTCTATTGTTTAAGAGCATAGAGCATACTATACGATGATGCGGCTCCGTTTTTTCCAAAGAAAGAAAACACATGCCTCGCCGTTAATTTAGGAAGACAAATCCAATCTCACCTCATGTACTCTAACCAAAATATCTAAACCAGAAATATCTTTGTTAAATTACAAAAAAATGTCTTTCTTTCTCAAGTGCATCATGTACTTTGTGTCATTGCCAATTCAACTAAACTACATGAATAGAGCTTTGTTTTGCATACATGTACAGAAGGTTCATAAACACACATACATATCATATGTTGGAGTTATTTTCATACAAAACATTTTTCATTTCACAAATCAAACACTACTGGAAACTCGAATACTTCTGTGGGTGATGAATTTTTCTGTGCATTTTTCTCTATACACACAGAAAAAAAAATTCTGTGCGCTTCAAAAATCCCGACAGATATTAGAAAACCCACAGAAAAATTGCGTGATTTTTCTGTGCGTGTCAATACACACAGAAAAATTGACATTATTCTATCAGTCATTTCAAAACTCACAGAAAAACTATATACATGCATAGAAAAACTATATACAAAAAAACCCTAAACCTATCTCTCCCTATCCCAAACGCACCGCCCGCACCCGCCCGATCAGACCACGCCCGCACTCCCGTCGCTCCTAGGTCTCGCAGTGGCCACCCCCTCCTCTCTTCCACCGTTGCGGTGGCCACCCCCTCCTCCACCGGTGAGGCCACCACCCTCGCCTCCACTACAACTCCTCCCCTCCCTTCCCTCAAAAGATGGCGGTGGCTGCCCGTGCTAGGCCAAATGGCGGTGCCTCCGCCCCCAGATCTGCCTCCTGCCACACCAAGGAGCTTCACCGCCCGCCGCCCCCAGATCTACCTCCCCCTCCTCTCTTCCACCATCGCGGCGGCCACCACCGCCCCCAGATCTTGCGCGGGAGATCTTGTCGTCCTAGGGCCTGGGCTAGGGTTACCGCCCCCATTTCGCGCCTCTTCTTCCTCCTCTAGTTTGGTGCTCTCTCTCCTCTTCCTCCCCATCGAGCTCGCTTGACCTATACGGTCAACCTCCACCGGTGGATTCATGTTGGTCCTCCAGTGCTCCGACAATATATCTCACCTGCCCCCATCTCCTGCCCCTCTCTGTGCGGTGATTTATGTTGAATCGTTTGTGGATTTTGTTTGTCGTCCACTGATATTAGGGTTCATGTTCTTAGATACTTAGATCTGGGTGACATTTTTGTTGATCTACATGTTTAGATTTGCTTTTGTCTTGTTCCACCCTCAAATCTATGTGATGTGCACCTCTTATTTGTTGTACACATGTGTTGTCGCCTAGATTTTGCACATGATGATGCCTAGTCCGATTTACAAACTGAGCAAAGTGCCTTGGTCGATGATGTTTACTTAACCCTAGGCGCTGGAGGAGCACCCTATGGTTTGGCAGCCGCATCTTGCTTAAGTCCATAGCTCTAATTCTAGTGAGGGTTCTTTGTGCTGAAGCATCTAGAATTTATGACACTGATGTTCAATCTCTTGATATGACTGTGATGTTCAAACTCTTGATATCTATTTGGCCAATGATGCAACATGAAAAATAAACTCTAAGGTGGCTGCAATTTGTTTTTTGTGCATTCTGTATGATTCTCATGACTGTCATCAAACCATGGGACATGATCTTAGTTTTCTTCTATCTGTTTTTTTTGCCTTGGCAGCCACCTATGATTGAGTATCTGGAAATTGTACCAACATATCGTTAAGCTGAGGCCTCACTTACTTTGCCAATGATGATATCATATTAAGCATGCTAAGAACTGGTGACCTTGAGCTTGTGTTGAGGTACTGGAACTTTATTTCTTACTCTGTTTGTTTCTTATGCTCCAAGCTCATGGTCAACCGAGGAGCAATTGATATCTGAGGCCAATGTGTTGAATACTACATCATTTGATCACCATCTTATTATTGGTATTTTGTGTACCTGGGCTACATGCCATGCGCAGGTCACTGGTTTTGCGTGCTAATCTACGTTGATTGTTTAAGACTAAGACTTTGAGTATTATAAGTGGGTCCTAACTCTAGTAGAACTGTTAATACCTGCGCCTTGTCATCATGTTTTGTTCAGCGCTCATGACCTATTTTTTTTTCTTATTATTATTATTTTGAGATATCATCACTACTCTGTGCTAGTATATAACTGATTTGTTCCTTTGCACTACCTTACTTTCTCGAGCCTTCTCGTGTTGATTATTTGTTGAAGGAAATGCTTAATTCAATATATTTGTAAAAGCTGGGTCCTTTAGATGGTGCTTTTGTTGTAACATAGGAATATTATGGGTTCAACTTCTCACATAGAATATTATGGGTTCAACTTCTAGAAGAATGTTCTTCTCCTCTATTGTTAGTTCAAACCGTTGTCTTGGTGGAGGTGGACCCCTCTCATCCGGTCTCCATGGGGGTCTCCCAGGATTGTTTCTTTGGCTGCTCTAGTTACCAGATTTGCTGGCTTTGCAGCCGCTCCACCTCCACTACTCCATCCTCCCCAATCAGTGGAATTGTTTGGCACCTTAGCATGCACTTCCCTTGAATTATCTTGATCTGCTGGCTGTGCAGCAGCTCCAACTCCACTACCCCAGCCTCCCCAGTCACCAGAATCATTCGCAACACTAGCATTTTGTTCCCAACTTGAGTTCATTGTTGTGCCATTTTCCCATGAGCTTACAGCATCATCATTGCTTACAGCATCATCTTTTTCAACAATGATTTCTAACGCCGGCTCACCCTTTGATACCTTCCGTGTGTTTTTTACCCAAGAATATGATACACAAGTCATTTCGGACTATGTACGTTATTTCCTCCACCAACACACGTAAGTTTGTTCTCCATACACAACTTAACATTAATCACTCATTTGATAAATGAATATATTGAATGATACTTAACTTTGATAAATATGATGGTATACAATTACTTGAGATATTTGACATGCAAGGTAGCTGATGCTAAAGTACCCTTTTGTGCAGAATCCAGCTTGGACAACCAGCTACTGTTAAAGTTGGAACGATCTTGAAGCAATCATTTGCAATTGGAGGTATAATTTTGCCCATAAAGTTGTATTGTTCCCTTCTTCCAAGTCAATATTTCAATGCTAGTTCCATTATTCTCTTTGCTGTGACATACCTTTTGTGCTATGGCTAGTGATCTAGTAATTAAATCACTTACTGTTTGAGTTGTACATGATCTCTGAGTGTTCATACTCTAAATCTTGTTATGAAAAAAACTTGCTTTGCTTAAGAAATATTGTTTCTGACACTTGTTATGTTATCTCTGAATTGCAGGTTCAGGTTCCAGTTACCTTTATGTCCTTCTTGATCATGAATGGAAAGAGGGAATGAGCCAGGAAGAGGCAGAGGTATGTCACCAAGTTCCTTCTTACTTAGATCCTGGAATTGAGATACTCTCTAGTGTAGTAGTATGACTGAAGGTTATTATAATTGTGTAAAGCGAATAGAGTACAACTAGCCTCAATGTTCCTAATATGTTTCTATTGTTCATATATACAGAAATTTGTGGTGAAGGTAGTTTCCCTTGCTATGGCCCGTGATGGTGCTAGTGGAGGGGTTGTTCGTACAGTTACTGTAAGTTCTCTCTATTTTTGTGCAAATTTTCATGCTCAGTTCCCTCTAGAAACTGAAATGTAGCAATCACCTGAACTAGTTGGGTGTCATGGATTGTCTTATGTTGGTTTTGGTACTTATATCTAGCATGATGCTTTTGATAGCTTTCGGAGTGAAACTCAATCAGCTGTAGCTGAAAATCATAACTTTTGATCATTTAACTTCTTGTGTGGTTCTATACATTCTTCTGTCAATTAATAAAATGGATTGTAGTTTCAAAAAAAATGATTGTACCAAAATGAATTAGAACAAAGGTACAAGATCAATTGGAATGCGCCTTATCTCAATGCTGCTAGACTCCATAGTGTTTACTCTTCTGTTACTTGATTCATTCGCTTGCTTACCACATCCACTCAGTGAATTCTATCTATTTGCTCACTTTTCATTTTCTTGAGGTTTACCTTGTAAAAAAATTATGTTCAGTCTGCAAGAATGTAGTGACCTGCAATCTGTATTTGTGTTTTGCCTATACTTATCCCTTACCGCCATTTCCTATGCTTGTGTTCTCTTGGCTTAAACCTTTTTTTAGTTCAAAATAAACTCAATTTGGTTGCACTGCAGATAAATGCCGATGGCATGAAGAGGAACTTTTATCCTAGCGACAAGCTACCCCTGTGGCATGACGAGCTGGAGCCCCATAACACTTTGCTTGATATTCTTGCTGCTGGGAACCCTGATCCCATGGTGCTGTTGCTACTGTATGAAACCCTGCTGGGAACTCTTTGCTTGATATTATTTGTATGAAACCTTGTAGGTCATGCACAGAAATTACTGTATGGAAAATATATATTTTAATATGCTGTTGCTACTGTTTTAAAATAATTTTTTTGTGCGTTTAACTCTTTTTTTATGTGAGGCTAGCTACACAGAAATATTTTTTTTAATCTGGGCGAAATGAATTTTTCTGTGAGTTCACCTAGACCGACAGAAAAAAATGTGTTTTTCTGTGCGTTTATTTCTTTTTTCTGTGTGGATTAACACACAAAAAAATTAGTTTTAATCTGGGCGAAAACAATTTTTATGTGCACGTGAGACCCACAGAAAAATTGTTTCTGACGGTGAACCCACAGAAAAATTTGATTTTTCTGTCATTATATTTCTGTGGGTATTTTTCTGAGGGTACACCGTCAGAAAAATATTTTTCTGACGGTATTCGCATTTTTCTGTGTGTTTTCGCACACACAGAAAAAAGCAAGATTCCAGTAGTGAAACATAAATCACCGATAAATAGGTTTTGAAGACAGATGGAACTTACCGAACAATGGCATGTTCTGAAAATAGGAGCTCCCCTAACCATCCGCTTCAGATCTCCCTTGTCTGCTTCAGATATCCAGCAACTGGGTGTAGGGGAGGACCACTACTACAAAAAACACTTGTAGCAAATAGGACAATTCTTTTTGTAGGGGCGGCTGGTGATGGAGCCGCCCCTACAGTGGGTGTGCTTGGAACCTATGAGACCAGACGCCCCTACAAATGGTATAGTAGGGGCGGCTGGTGATACGAGCCGTCCCTACAAATGGGTCGATTTGTAGGGGTGGCTCACTCACTAGCCGCCCCCGGTGTTGCGATTTGTAGGGGTGGCTCAATCACCAGCCGTCCCTACAAATGCTGCATGTACAAATCAGGAGTAGAAATTGAAAAGGCAACCCAACCAATCAGGAGTGGCAATGCCCATCCACGTCACGCTCTCATGGGCCGTGGCCATGCGCCCCCACCACCTCAGCACACGTTCTCTCTACGCATATCCCCACCTATATTTTATCTGGCGGCCGCCTTTCCCACCCCCAAAAAAATCTCCAATTCCCCACCCCAACGCGCTACCCTAACTAGATTTTGCCGCTTCCTCCCTGTCGACCTCCCCCATCTCCCTCTAGCTAACCCTAGCCCAGCCCCCGAGATCTGCTCCGCGTGAGAAGCCATGGCGGAGACGCTCGACATGACCCTCAACGACATCATCAAGAACAACAAGAAGAGTAACTCCTCCTTCGGTGGGGGCCGCTGCAGCCGCGGCAGATCCACCCCTGGCGGCGGCGGCGGCAGCGGCGGCGGTAGGGTCAAGCTGACCAGGCGCCCCTTCAAGAGGTCTGAGAACAGGCAGGCGCCCTACCAACCACCAAAGGTGTAAGGAAAATGGACCCTTAGCCCATTTACTTTGGATTTTGGTGTCTGATGACCAACACAACCAAATTGGACTAATGAATTTGCAAGTGTTTGTTTTGTAGTCCAACAGGGTGCAAGACATGACTTGGACGAAGGCGACGTGATGATCCGATGATCAACACCTTAAGCAAGACTTTAGGAGCACAAGAAAAGACCCAAGATATCAAGCAAAGTCCAAGCATGAAGATAGGAACCAAGCTGCACGCAAGATTGTGAAGAAACGAGCTCGCAGAGGCGACTGGATGCTGGACCGGATGCTGGAAGCACGACCGGACGCTGGACCGGTGGCTCGATAGATAGGCGACCGGACGCTGGCGACAACCGACTGGACGCAGGAACGCAGCGTCCGATCGAGTACAGAAAGGTTCTAGAGCGGCACATCTGCGACCGGACGCGTCCGGTGGCAGGCGACCGGACGCTGGCCAGCGTCCAATCAGCATATTGCTGGCTCAACGGTCGGGACGACCGGACGCGTCCGGTCAGGACGATTCAGCGTCCGGTCAGTAGCAGTTTCATGGGAATTTGACCCCAACGGCTACTTTCTCAGTGGGGCTTATAAATACAACCCCCAACCGGCCATTTGAGGTGTGTGGAGCTGAGAAAACATACCAAGAGCGTTGATACACCATTTGAGTGATCTCCATACGCATAGTGCTTAGTGTTTTATTAGGTGATTAGCATAAGTGCTTTGCGAAGTGCTTAGGTTGATTAGACCACCGCTTATGTGCTTGCTCTAGGTTTAGGCCTAGTGTTTAGTGAGGTTTGCATACCTCTTGCCACCCCGTGCTTGTGAGCACAAGTGTTGTACATCGGAGGGGCTTGAAGTCTTGCGAGATCACACCAACCACGTTTGTGGTGTGGCCGCCACCGTGTACCGAAGGAAACAAGGCCCGCGGCGTTTCGGCCGGAAACTTGATAGTGAAGACGGCGGGGAGCATCTGGGAGAGGCTTGCCGAGAGGCACATCGGAGACCCACTTGCACGTGGGGAAGGCCCGAGGCTATCCATGGAGTTACCCGACTGGGAGCTTGGCCCTTGTGAGGGATTCCTTGCGAGGGGCTCCAACGAGGACTAGGGGGAAGCTTGCGCGCTTCTCGATACCTCGGTAAAAATACCGGAGTTGTCGACGGGAGTTTGTATATCTCTACCTTGCTCTTTAGCTTCCGCATTTATATTGATTACTTTACTACGTTTGCGGTAGAGATAGCAACACACTAGCAAAACCATTGTTGCACATCTAGATAGCTTATCTATTGCATAGGTGTTGCTAGGGTTAGAAAAAGAGGCCACAGTTTAGAGTTAGAATTTTAAGTTACCTAATTCACCCCCCCCCCTCTTAGGCATCACGGTCCCTTCAATTGGTATCAGAGCCAGTTGGCTCATATTTGGACCTTTGGCTTAACCGCCGTTGAGCCGACGCTATTGTAGAGTGGTTGAGATGGATACCGCTAGGCCTCCACAATTTGACGGCACTAACTTCCCATACTATAAAGCTAGAATGGCTTGCCACCTTGAGGCGGTTGATTTGGGTGTATGGAGAGTCACTCGTGATAGGATGAAACCCATCAAGAATCCCGAAAAACCCACAAAGAGTGACAAAAAAGAAATGCATTTCAATGCTAGAGCTAAGAATTGCTTGTTTGAATCATTTAGCATGGATGTGTTTAACCAACTGTTCACTTTAAATACGGCACATGAAATTTGGTTAAAACTCCAAGAGCTCCATGACAGCACAAGTAATGTCCGTGAGCAAAAACATTGTCTAGCCAAGCAAAATTATGATTCCTTTGCTATGAATGATGATGAGCTTGTTCATGATATGTATTCTTGATTGAATCTAATTACCAATAAGCTCCATTCAATAGGATTATTATATCTAGATGATGCGGACTTCGTAAGGAAGATCATCTCCGTTCTACCACAAAAGAAATATGCAAGCATCATCACCATCCTTCACAACATGGAGATCTTGAGCACCATGACCCCGGGCATTGTCATTGGCAAGCTAGAGGCATTTGAAATGTCACGTAAGATGGGTCAAGGAGAAGCATCTTCATCAAGCAAAGGCAAAGCTCTCGCTTGTAGCGAGAAGAAAAAGATGAAGGGCAAGAAAGTTGAGTCAAGCTCAAGCTCAAGCTCCTCAAGTGAAGAAGAAGAAGATGAGGATGATGATGATGATGAACAAGAATCAAGTGATGATGATCAATCTTCCTCCTCCACCTCCAACCTTGATGAAGAATCAATCAAACTTATCAAAAAGGTGGAGAAGATGATCGTAAGGCTCAATGTCAAGGGTGTGCCCATCCAAATTCAAGACCTTGTTTTCACTAATTAAAGAAACGAGCAAAGAAAGAGGGGATGCTATGGATGCGGCGAGTTGGGGCACTTTGTGGAAGTTTGTCCAAACAAGCCCACACCCAAGACAAAGTAGAAGGCGTGCAAGAACAAAGCCCTCACAACAATAAGGTCATGGGATGATTCTTCAAGTGAAGAAGAAAACCATCACAAGAGGCGAGGTCACAAGCACTCATCATCAAGCTCTTCTCGTGTGTGCCTTATGGCACGAGGTAACAAAAGCTCATCCTCTAGTAAGAGTGATAGCGATGATGATTTGCTTTCTTACAATACAATTGTGCAACAAAATCTTAAATATGCTAAAGTTTGCACTAGTCAACAAAAGAAGCTCAAAAATTTAAAAGAAGAGTTAGGTAGTTCATAAGAAGCATACAAGAATTTGCTTGAACAATATGAAAACTTTGCAAATCTCAATGTTGAACTATCTACTAAAATTGAGCAACTTGAGGCTAGTGCAACAACAAGTGCATGCACAATTAACGATAAGCAACTTGAAAAGAAAAATTAAAAATTAAAAGAAAAGTTAGCTAGCTCACAAAATGATTATCAAAGTTTGCTTGCTAAAATGGAAATCATGTGCAAACATTGTGATGAGCTAACAAATAAAGTTGCTAATCTTGAGGCCGTCAAAAATACCCCCACCAAGGAATCTAAAAGAAACGACATAATTAAAAAGGATGCATATACCTCTTGCAATGATTCATGTTTAGACTCACCTTTGTGCAACCATGCTTGTGTTGAGAAAGTGATTGTAGATACATGCACACAAGAGGTTGCAAAAGAGAATGAGCAACTCAAGCAAGAAGTAGCTCGCCTCACCAAGGACTTGACTCAAGTGAAAGGCAAGGCGAAGCAAACCCAACTTCATCAAGGTAACACCGTCAAGGGAGTGAAGAAGCTTGATGAAGGACAAACCGTGGTTTGCTATGTGTGCCACAAAGAAGGCCACAAGTCCTATGAGTGCAAGGTGAAGAATGGGGGAGGAGCAAAGAAGAAGGAGAAAAAGCAAACAAGCAAGCTCTCCAACACCTACACCAACAAGGTCGACAAGAAGGCCTACACACCTTATCTCTTGAAGAAGAAGAAAAATGACAAGGTGGTGGCCATCAAGGTGAACAAGCAAGCAAACAATGGGGTCAAACGCTTTTGGGTGCCAAAGGAAATCATTTCCAACATGAAGAGCACCAAGAAGGTTTGGATCCCGAAAGGGAAGTGAGAAGTCCGTCGGACCTTGGGGTATTTGGAGACTTGGCAAAGTTTGAGTGCATTTCATGGGGTGCATCATGATGGACAAAGTCATTGCCAAGTAGGTTAGTGAATACTATGGACCCAAATTCCCCTTCCCATGTTAGGTAACTAGATGTCATTACTTTCAAATTAGTATTCATTTCAATTGGTTTCGTTTTTCAATTGATATACTCTTAAAAGCATCTAGTTATATTTCATGCCTATGATTGCACTTACATGCTTAATCTTTTGTCATGCATTCAATAGGTATATCATATGGTAGGCTTGCTCGGTTTCATTATCAACCCTTGGAGCAAACCTACATGGTTTAAAATTGTTTACAAGCATGGCACATAGCTTGCTTTACAATTATTTATCAAATATGTGCCAAAGTCCAAATTGTAGATAATCTCTCCCAAATATCATCTTTCAAGTGGTATTTTGATTCTTAAATCAATGTGCACAAATGGTACAAGTATTCAACACTTGCGTGCACATATTTAGGGGGAGTAATTTTACAACTTGGATGCTTTGAGACTATCTTTTGTTCAAATGGTATCAATTTTTCAAACCTATCACATGTGTAGTAGTCTCATTGTAAGGAAATTGGAGTCCCCAGAGTTAAGCATCACTCTTCTATTGGCATCATCTTGTTGTTTTTCATTTCATATTTACATGCTTTCTCCATGCATTATATAGATTAAACTCTCTTGTATAATAAATTGCTAACTATGCATATGCTTTGCTTTCTACCATATGTATGCATATATTTAGGGGGAGCTTAGTCTATATAATGTGAGAGTCAAATTTTGTGATCCATTTCACTCTTATACAAAGGATCATGAAATTTGACCCTCCCTTGTGCTACTAATGTCTTCCTTTTCAGTGTTTGATGCCAAATGGGGAGAATTTGAAGGACCAAAGGCAAGCATCAAGTTGATGTCTACAAGTGGTAATGGTGGTCCGAGAAAGGGAGGAAAGTAAATTATGGATTAGTCTAAGTAATGGGAGAAAATTTTAATTTTTTAGAAAGCTAGGCTTTAATCCATAATATCACATGGGGACATTTGCAAGGGCAAGACAAGCTTTTAAATAAAAGCTTTAATTGGTATCTTACAATTGACTTCAATTGGTATCCCTAAATATCTTATATGATTTCAATTAGTATCTTTAAGTATCAAATAAACTTGCCCTTTTGCATTGCATCCTAGCAAGTAGGTAGTTTTTATCTTCCAAATTCTTATTATTTGCTTGCCTTGGTCGTGTTGGCATCAATCACCAAAAAGGGGGAGATTGTAAGGAAAATGGACCCTTGGCCCATTTACTTTGGATTTTGGTGTTTGATGACCAACACAACCAAATTGGACTAATGAATTTGCAAGTGTTTGTTTTGTAGTCCAACAGGGTGCAAGACGTGACTTGGACGAAGGCGACGTGATGATCCGATGATCAACACCTTAAGCAAGACTTTAGGAGCACAAGAAAAGACCCAAGATATCAAGCAAAGTCCAAGCATGAAGATAGGAACCAAGCCATACGCAAGATCGTGAAGAAATGAGCTCGTAGAGGCAACCAGACGCTGGACCGGATGCTGGAAGTGCGACCGGATGCTGGACCGGTGGCTCGACAGACAGGTGACCGGACGCAAGGACCGGACGCAGGAACACAGCGTCCGATCGAGTACAGAAAGGTTCTAGAGCGGCACATCTGCGACCGGATGCGTCTGGTGGTAGGCGACCGGACGCTGGCCAGCGTCCGATCAGCATATTGCCGGCTCAACGGTCGGGACGACCGGATGCGTCCGGTCAGGACGATTCAGCGTCCGGTCAGTAGCAGTTTCACGGGAATTTGACCCCAACAGCTACTTTCTCAGTGGGGCTTATAAATACAACCCCCAACCAGCCATTTGAGGTGTGTGGAGCTAAGGAAACATACCAAGAGTGTTGATACACCATTTGAGTGATCTCCACATGCATAGTGCTTAGTGTTTTATTAGGTGATTAGCATAAGTGCTTTGCGAAGTGCTTAGGTTCATTAGACCACCGCTTATGCGCTTGCTCTAGGTTTAGGCCTAGTGTTTAGTGAGGTTTGCATACCTCTTGCCACCCCGTGCTTGCGAGCACAAGTGTTGTACATCGGAGGGGCTTGAAGTCTTGCGAGATCACACCAACCGCGTTTGTGGTGTGGCCGCCACCGTGTACCGGAGGGAACAAGGCCTGCAGCGTTTCGGCCGGAAGCTTGATAGTGAAGACAGCGGGGAGCATACGGAAGAGGCTTGCTGAGAGGCACATCGGAGACCCACTTGCGCGTGGGGAAGCCTGAGGCTATCCACGGAGTTACCCGACCGAGAGCTTGGCCCTTGTGAGGGATTCCTTGCGAGGGGCTCCAACGAGGACTAGGGGGAAGCTTGCGCGCTTCTCGATACCTCGGTAAAAATACCAGAGTCGTCGACGGGAGTTTGCATATCTCTACCTTGCTCTTTAGCTTCCGCATTTACATTGATTACTTTACTACGTTTGCGGTAGAGATAGCAACACACTAGCAAAACCATAGTTGCACATCTAGATAGCTTATCTATTGCATAGGTGTTGCTAGGGTTAGAAAAAGTGGCCATTGTTTAGAGTTAGAATTTTAAGTTGCCTAATTCACCCCCCCCCTCTTAGGCGTCACGGTCCCTTCAGAAGGTACGAACAAATCAAACGGGCTATTGCTCCACGTCGCCCGGCGGAGGATGCGGGGCTTCGGACTTCACTGACTCGGGCGGGAGGAGATGGTCGGGTGGTTTTCTCATTGTGGTGTGACGCGATCGATCTAGGCCTCGTTCTTCCACTCAATCTCCTCAGATCCGCGTCCCTCCCCCCCCCCATGGCACGCGGTGGTGGTGGCGGAGGCTGCTTCGACAGCGGCCTTCCCCAAGGTCGGGCTTAGATGTGCATAAACCTGCAGTCGAAAGGCTTGTATTCTATTGTCTTCCCATGGTAATAAGGAGCCGTGTTCTATTATGCATTGGATCTGGCATTTTTTCAGGGATATTGGATCTGACATTTCACCCAATGCGAACAGGGTAGCAATTGCAGGCTATCATTTTCTTTAAATTAATCATGTTTTGCTTTTGGATGCAGTGTAATTTTTTGATGGTATTCCACAGGAAGGGCAGGAAGGCCTAGATTCAGTACTGTCTGCATCTTGGAGGTATGATATGTAGAAGTGAGTCTCTTGCTTTGCCTTTAATTGATTCTTTAGAATTGAATACACATGCAAATCTCTATTTGTTGAAACAGAGATTGAGTGGTACTGCTAAATATTTTAGTCACCACAAGAAATTATTTCACTATAACACTTATAAGAAGTATGTAGAGATTATGGAAATTCATAAGAACATAGTAACTGTTAATGCCAAATTTCCTGTGTTTGGCCCCTGTATATTATCTTGACGCTCTTTTGGTTTGCTAAAACTTTGGCAAAGACATATAGAGATTCATCCTGTAAGCATGCTACTACTTCTATTCTGCTAATAACCAAAGAAGAAAGATTTGCATGAAGAAACATCAATATTATTCAATTATACACCATTAATCTCATGTTGAGTTGCTAGATGAGAAACCAATTGCTAAATTGGTTGCAGGATTCAATTAGGGGCTCACACTTGCAGAGTTTCTTTCTTTTCCGCACATTTAGTTCTAGTCAACAAATCTTGGTCAATCTTTTTTCTTCAAAGCACATGGAATCGACTAGGCAACCAGAGCAAGTGTTGTAGAAAAATCGCAAGGGTAATTGTGTGTAAATATTTGCATCTATTATTTATGCAATATTATGGATGATGGGTTGCTACTACAATAAGTAGCTACATCTGTCTAATTACTTTCTTATCCTAAAACATATATGTTTGAGATACAAATGACTTGCATTGCATATTGATGTAGTAGACCAGGAATTGTATATAACTTTAGATAAATTAGTTTGATAAACTAGTTGATATTTATTATTAGATCAATTGCCATTGCTGCTGCTACATTTTAATTATCATTTATGATTACTTTCTTGCACATGTGATGGCCAGGTTGTGCTTGTGCTCAGCTAAAGTAGCAGCATGCATATGCATGGCTAGGAGTAGTTCCATCTCTGCTCAAAACATTTTTTTAGTGATACGCAGCAGCATGCCATTTCAGAATACTATCTTGTTAAGGCAATTGTTTGTTTATGTCACCACACAAACTAAGCTAGCTTCTGAATCTGTGTATTCTTAAACAGCCCCTCTGATGGCAATAGGGTGGACAAAGGCTTCAAGAACTCCCACTACAATCAGTGCTGCTTGTGGCCATCTCGGCCCTAAGGGCTGCGGAGGAGGAGCGCACCACACGCGTCTGCGATGGACTCACTTGGGCATGCCCAAGCCAGCGCGTGAGCCTCACAATCTGATCTCGCCCCTCCCCGCTCTTACCAGATCTATCGCTCTCTATGCCAGATCTATCGTGTTCCTCTTTAGTTCCATGTAATCGTTTACTCTATGCTCTCTATCTGTTCATCTCTACTGATGATTATTCTGTTTCTGATTTCTATCTGTATAGGAGATGCAATGGCTTCTCATGGAACCAGGTTCGTGACTAGTGTTATATGTACAAAAAAGTGTTTACAAGATTGCTTGGTAGCTGCAGCTATAGTAGTACTTCGATGTCTTACTACTCTTATCAGTTGGCTCTTGAACTACAAGAAACAAAAGTAGTTGCTCCTTTTGTAGGATTTACAGATGGTGCTCACACTAGCACTAGTGTTGTTAAAAGATAATCAAACAGGATGAAAAAAAGTCATTTGTAATCACTTCCTCATAATATGATATGATTCCTAAATATCTCATCCTTTTTACTAAAAGCCTGTGCACAACAGTGTAAGAAATTTAATGTTTTTTGCCCATGTGTAGATACTAGAAAATTGGAACCAGCATCTTTCTGAAGGGGCGGTTGTGTAAGAAATTGAATTTTTTTTTGGTGAAAAATGTACTGTAGGGGCGGTTGTAGACTGAACCGCCCCTACAAACAGGTATTATAGGGGCGGCTGATGTTATCAGCCGCCCCTACAAATCGATTTGTAGGGGCGGCTGATAACACCAGCCGCCTCTACAAATCGATTTGTAGCCACGCTTTGGTAGGGGCGGCTGGCCAAACTGCCCCTACAAATGCCCATGAGCCGCCCCTACAAAGCCTATCTGTAGTAGTGGACGACGGAGAGAGTGGGGGAGGACAACGGCGCATCCTCACGCACGGAGAGACGACACCGGCGAGCGTTGGGGAGGATGCCGACAGCGCCTCCTCACGCGCGAGGGGGAGCCGAGGAGGTCGATGGCGAGCGATGGGGCCGCACCCAGTGCTCGATCCAGGCCTCACTGGTCACCTCCCCTGCAGCCATGACTCCGCCCCATGGCAGCGCCTCCCCGGGCGGAGCGATGGGCCCCGTGGTGGTGCCTCCCAGGCCGGGGAGATAGGGGGAGTGGCGACAACGGCTTAGGAGAGAAGGTGGCCTGCTGGCTGCTGCTCCTGGTTTGGTGACCGCACGAGAAAGGAAATTAGGGTTTGGGGAGGTGAAGGTGTGGAGTTTTATTTGGTGCTGTTGTAACCATGGCCATCGATCAATATTGGACGGCTCAGCCGAGCCTTAGCAGGCTGGCGCCTTCATGAGGCCTGCTGCTGATGCGAGGCCTAGGCCCAGGATGCTAGGCCTTAAATATGGGCCAAACAGGAAATCATGAATCTATTTTTTTCTTACATAAATTTTATAAACTCTAAATTGAATAATATAAAAAATTAAACTATAAATGAATTAAAATGAAAAAATTCATCAGCTATAAAGTTTTAGAAATCATCGAGGTCTATAACTTTTGTTTTGGTCATTTCTCCATCCAACTTTGTTTGAACAATTCAAAATTTAAATTACAAAATATGAAAACTTCAAACAATATTATGAGAAAGTAAATGATTTCAAATGAAAAAGTCGTCAAGAACAAAGTTGAAGAAACCAACGAGATCTATAACTTTTGTTTTTGTCATTTTTTCATGTGACTTTGCTTTATAATTCAAATTTTGAATTTAAAAAATGTCAACTTGAAACAACATTTTCAAAGAGTAAATGATTTTAGCTAAAAAATCATGAACATAAGAGTTGTACAACTCATCAAGATCTATAACTTTTATTTTGGTCATTTATTCATCCGACAAAGTGATAGTAACATTGTTCATAAATTTTACATAAAGAGACATGTAAAATTTATGAACAATGTTACTATCACTTTGTCGGATGAAAAAATGACCAAGATAAAAGTTGTAGATCTTGATCAATTCTACAACTCTTATATTCATGACTTTTTTAGCTGAAATCATTTACTGCTTCAAAATGTTGCTTGAAGTTGCCATTTTTTGAAATTCAAATTTTGAATTGACAGAACAAAGTCACGTGCAAAGATGACAAAAATATTAGCTATAAGAATACAATAAATTGATAGAGCATGATTTTAGAAATATTTAGGAAAAAGAATCACCACATTTGGAGTTAGCACGAGGGAGAAAGACTAGTTACGAAATTTCGCTGTAGATTAAAAGGAGAAAACTTTTATTCATATTCTTCAATTTCTAGCATTTAAACAATTATTTTTCTACTGAAAATCAGCAACCCATATTTCGTGGCTGTGGAATTTGACTCTCATGAAAATAGACAATTTCGTGGCGGGATAGTCATTTTCATGGGGGTATTTAATACTCTCACGAAAACAGCTGATTTTCATGACGATGTGTGGAGCACTCTCACATGAAAACAAGTTTTTGTGGCGGGATTTACATCGCCCTCATGAAAACGATTATTTTCATGAGAGTATGTTGGCCACTCTCATGAAAAACTATCCCCCTCGTAAACTCTCCTGTTTCGAACGTGCCCACGACCACGGTGAGCCGTCATAGACCAGCTGACGCTGCCACATCAAAGTAGCACCGCCAACACAGCACTAGATGTTGCAGCGCCATTCGTAAAGGACTGCCGCCAGCCTGACCAATGCATTGCATCTCGTTTTCTATTCGTAACGCCATTATATTTTTCTTTTCAAATATCTTTATTCATATTGATAAAGAGTGGTTTTAAAATAATATATTTCCTATATGAATGTTAAAATATATTATAACAAAAAAAGTAATCGCCAGAGTGATACCGAGACTTTGCGTTGAAAACTCATATTGACACTTTGTGAGTGATCAAAAGACCACTCATTTATTTGCGATTAGAGAGAGTAAGAAGAATCAATTTGTGGAGCATAGCTCCCGACCAAACAATGTGCATGACACCCATCGTTGAGTAGTACGACGTGTGCCTTTTAAGAGGCTGTTGGCCAGTGCATCATGCATGCTTAACTGGTTAAGTATGACTTGCATTATTCGTTCAAAGATTAGTTATTTTATTTCATTTTACCATCCCACTAATATTGGGTATTTGGACCATGGCAAGATAAACCATTCCAAGGTAGTGTCAGTATACACCAAAACATTAGCTGGCCGTCGCATGCATATGAAGTCCAGTTTGTGAGTGTCAACTCCTGTTCGGGCGGCTGCCGCCGACGAGAGCTGGTGACTACAATCATTTCATTTCCAGGACAGGAGTGTTCCTCAGCTCAGCCTTCAGCGGCTGAAAACAAAACATCCCAGGTTGAAAGCCTGAAACCAGGCAAAGGAAAGTCTAGAAAGCGAGCTGCAATGCCGGAGAGGACGCCACATCACTCGCCGATCTCAGTGGATCTCGCTATCAAACTGGGCTAGCTGGAAATTTCCTGAGCCGCGCCGGCCGCGGTACGGTGCCAATATAACCAATATATAAAGCATTGGAAGATGACAGGAGTGGGCGAAGATTCTCTGAATCTACGGGCAAAAGGCCTGAACCAGCAATGGTCGTTTTCTACCATCTCCCACTAGGGTTTTGTTCTAGTGTGATCGATATGCTGCTGGAGATAACATGGGCGACATTGTTGCTAGCCTCAAAATGAACACTAGTACACAAACAGGCTGTACTCCTGGTTGGGAAACCCCTTCAATCCCGGTTTTTCAACCGGGAGTACGAATTCGGGACTAAAGGACCCCTCCTTTAGTCTGAGTTTCTCGCCCGGGACTAAAGGCGGTTGGTAATACCAACCGGGGCTAAAGAGGCCTCCTGGCCTGGCCATATGGGCCGGCCCTTTAGTCCCGGTTGGTATTGCCAACCGGGACTAAAGGTTTTCTTTTTTTTTATTTCTATTTTCAATTGATGATTCGTTTTGGTTTTCGAATACGCATTCTACGCTGCTAATAATATACGTATTCTACACGTTTATAATGTTCGAATATTTTGTACAAACTAAAGTATGAAACTAACGTATATATTACATGTATATACATATATTGTACGTTATTCTATGTACATATAATATATATATATATATATATTACAAATAAAGCTTGCATTGTATATTCTATCATATCCTTGGGATAACAAATTCACTTCATCTGGTTTGGCTTCCATGTTTCGTTCATGTCATGGTAGAACACGCCGGCGGGGTTTAAGACCTGGTCATTAAGAAACCCTGCTATGGTCTCTTGAATTGCTTTCAGTTAGTCACGTCGTATGACTTTTTCCTTTAACCATAGAGTCTTCAATAAAAGTTAAAGGAAAAGTATTAATATATATATATATATATATGTGTGTGTTGGTCACGTGATTACTTATATATATGAGCAATAAAAGAAATTGTGAATATATGAATATATTTATATAACGTACTTTGAGGATCTCTTCAGGAGTTCTTTTTGCGTACGCCATGGTGAACTCGCAAACATAGTATCCGCAGTAGTTGGTCCCCTGTTCTTGCCTCAGAACCCACTTTTACGAGAAAAAGATCCGGTGAATTGAAAGCATGCATGGTGTTAATTGAATTATATATATATATATATATATATATATATGTGTGTGTGTGTGTAGCTAGTACTTACTTTGTGTGCGATTACATCCAGTGGCACTTTGCAATGTTTCATGTGGTGTTCCTCAATGAAACTTTTTCAAACACTGCGCCCAATAAAATAAAAAATTAATTTGGCCTTTAATAATTGTTGCAGTTAAAAGATTAGGATATATATAGTTACTAGAGAGACCAAATTACCTTTGGATAATATATATCATGTCTTGGTACTGTTTGCTCTTTTCTTAACGAGTCTAAGATGCTCAACCGACTATTGACCATATCGATAACCATTAATATCCAGTGATTGTTGCATATTTTTTTATACATAAATATGATCGACATTAACTAGAGTCAACATATATATATATATGGGAGATAGCTTAGCTAGTAAGCAAATAATTGAACAAATGTCCATATGATCGACATTAATTATTTAACACTCACTTGAAGTTGTAGGGGAAGAGTATGTCCTTATTTTGTTGGTTCACTAAGAACCTCATGAGATTTTTCTTGAGTTCAGCTTTCCATTGAGGCGGGGATTATGGTGTTTGAATACGACATTTGGATCAACGAAACCAACATCATTATCCTTTCTCTTTCTAAGTTCTGCCATCTCATATCTGCATATATAAAAATATAGTGTGAGGATATATAATTTATATATATACATGTAGCTTTATATATATACACTTTAATAGTAGAAAATAATCACACTTACAGACAATAGCAGCTAATGAGACTTTTATCGAGAGAGTCCAGGTGGCATAGTTGGTGTAATTCTAAAAACTCGACATATATAACGTCATCGCCACAGAAGTAATGTTGGTTTCTAACTCTGACAAAAACAAAGGTCTCTCCCCGTTCACACGCCGCCATGTACCACTTATTTAGCAGGTACATTTGTGTACCCAGTTCACCTAAGGCCTCAGGGTTGTATAGACTCTTTCCATGGTCAAATTTCTTCCAAGGATCCACTTTTAGAGCAGATGGTCCTTCAGCGAGCACTTGGGCAAGGTCCAAACCAGTATCCTCGTAAAACTAAACCAGGTCCTCAAAATCGACGTCCAGTAAGTCTAAGTTTGAACCATATTCATTACGAATGACAAGAGGGGGACTAATTGTTGTGATTGTTGTCCGAGTTGTGCAACACATTTCCCTGCTCTAGTCTTTTTCTGCGCCGCCTCAAATGACTTGGTGAGAGAGCGGTCGTAGTCCGATTTTGGCAAGGTCTTTTGAGATTCTCGCTTTTTCTGGTCCACCTTCTTTCTTAGAAGATCTGGAGGTAGGTAGAAGTACGGTTTTTCTAGGTTCTCCCTCGCTTCTCGTTGCTTTCTTACTTTTTCGAAGAAACTATTCACATCCTTTTGTACTGTAGCATTTAATTCATTTTCACTTTTCTTGTAAGACAGTTTTTGAGGAATAACTGGATTAGAGGAGGCTTTCTTCTTTGTCGGCTGGTGGGCCAACGGCTTCGTTTGCAGGGCAGACCTCTTAGGAGCTGGCTGCTTCTTGGTCATCAAGGGAGGCGGGGCAGCCGTTGGAGACCTCCTTGGAGGCGTTGCAGACCTCCTTGGAGGTGGCGGCGGTGGCGGCATTGCCACCTGATTGCCCGGAGCACTATGATGATCTAGAGATTGAATAATTGAACTTAGGTTGGCGGAGGCCCTGCTGTGTGAGTATAAAAAAGAATAATTAGGTATAAGAAATTGTTATTATTAATCATGCATGTCAATAGAAAATTAGTGAAAAAATTGTTTCGTTCACTTTTGTCCGCACCTATTGTCTGGCAGTTGAGGAAGTGGCGGTGGACTAGAGACCCCGAGAATAATGATGTAGCGCTTGCGCCATAGTATGAATGTCTTCTCTACTTCTCCTAGAGTCTTCTCCCCATCACCTTCTGGAATGTCAAGAGCCAGATCACTAAAACCTTTATTAACTCTATCCACTGAGACGCTAACATATCCATGTGGTATTATTGCCCCATGAATTCTTGGTGTCTTGGTAGGATCTTAAGGAGAAAAAACACCGAGAGCCACCATGATTGTGGCATTCCCTTTTGGAATATGTAGCTCACATGATGTAAACGGTGCAGTGATGTCGTCCACGGGGAAACGTAGCATTGCGTCATCTTAATTTGGCAACTCCGTGGAAACGCAGCTGCTTTTCAACTGATCAGGGGGGCTAATATTAATGTTGATTCTTGGATCTGATGCCTGCTTTTGGGCACTCATTGATATTTGCACTTGCTTTATGATTTCGTCCTGCATTCTAGCTTGCATGTCTTTTTCGCGCTCCTGTGCTTGAAGCAATGCCTCCCGTGACTCACGAACATATTCCTCCAACCTGTTGATCCGCGATGCTTCCTCATCCTTCCTTCTCTGCCGGCTTCTGTTGGTATCTCTGTCGTTAGGGAAACCATGCTCCCAAGAAATGTTCCATCCTAAACCTCTCGTTCGGCCACTGTGTTCAATAGTCCTAATAGCATATGTTAGTTTATCCTTCTCTCTATTGGGCCTGAACGCACCAATAGCTTTAGCTTGTAGAGCATAAGAAAATCTTTGTGTTGCTCTTTCGAGTTTTGTGCCATGAACCAGCTTCCCGGTCTCTAGGTCCAGTCTTCCCCCATGAGCGAAAAACCAATTCTTCACGTGTTTGGGCCAATTGAGTGATTCTGGTATGATACCCTTGGCAAGAATGTCCGCTTCCATTTTTTCCCACTTGGGAATGGCAGTCACGTAGCCACTTGATCCCACGCCATGGTGGTATACCTTCTGTCGGGCATTCTCTTGGTTCCTTCTCACCCGTTCCTCACCCTCTTTCGATGTCTTGTACTGTATAAAATCATTCCAGTAGGGCCTCAACTTCGCGAGTGGACCCTTAGTATTGAAATTGGGTGTTAGGTTCTTCTTGACGTATTTTATGTGTAGGGATTTCTTCCAAGTCTGGAATTGTGTGGCCATCTTCTTCATAGCCCACTTTTGAACTAGCTCATTTAATTCATCATCATTGATATCATCATAATCATCCGCTTGCAACGTGAAATGTTAAAGGATATCATCCCAAATTAAATTCTTATCAAGATCAGAGACAAAACTAACATGAGGCTCGTTGATCTTTTGCTTCCATTCACGGGCACTGATCGGAAGTCTGTCCCTTACAAGACACCCACAGTGTTGCACGAATTTCCTTGCATGTGGACCAAGTGGTTCGCCTGTCTCGATATTGAATTCCGATATTATGTAGCGCCCCTCCAATGGCTTTTTCGGGCCTCGAATATTTTTGCTTTTCGCCGTTGTGGTCGTCGATCCAGAGGGCTACGTATAAAAAATGAATAAATAAATATCATGTGTACACATAATAGATGATAGATATTCAAATATATATATAAATATATATACCTCACCAGTATGTTCCTGCACAATATTTTCTTGGTTATTTTCAAGAGCCAGGTATTGACTCCCGTCATCTACATCTTGCTGGTCACCATCGGCAAATTGAGAGTCGATGTTGATAATATCCATCATTTCTTCATCCATGTTGTCTCTCGGGGTAGCCATCTAGCTTTTACACCACTAGATATATCTATAAAAAATAAAAACCATATATCTATAAAATGGATCGAGTCATGTGCTTAAAATTAATTAAATAACTACACTCAAAATTCAAGTCTCCAATGCATAACTTTGATTTCTTATTTCTAGAAATATTTATTGGCAAGTGATATATATAACAAATTTATATATATAACAATATAAATTTAAACTCTCTGGTATGTATAACCAAATATATATATATATATATAATATATATATAGATATATATATATATAACAATACAAAATTTATAACTCTAATATATATGTATAACAAATTTAGATGTATGTATAACAATTCGGTGAAGTAGCATAAAAATTGACCCACGATTCGGTATACAAATAGTATAAATTTCCTTTTTTGGACGGGCACGCTACTAGTACTTATGATATTCGTATTATCCGTTTGTATTCAATCTAGTTTCGAAAATAGCAGTGGTACATTTTCGGCCATGGCGGTGATCTACAAGGGTTCGAAAACAGCAGTGGTACATTTCAGCCATGTTCGGTCGCCGAATTAGGCGATGTCGGCTCGAGGTGCGTCGGAAGGGTCGGCTCCTGAAGGTGATGATCGGATGGATGGAAGCTTCAGGTTGCCTGTGGCGTTAGAGCGCGTATGTGAATAGGCTATTTTTTCTGATTCACGCAACGGTAGGTGTAAATATGAGGGATTTAGCCAAGGATTCCATTCAGAGATCCGCTGGTCGGCATAAACTGTACTCGATCAGTCAAATGCATGTACATAACAGCATGCCAGAAATAATGGTATGCTCAAGGCAGAATGAGCAATCCTACATCACAGATGAATTTAGACATATAAAGTTCATTGAAAATTTTCAGATATCAAAGCAGCTAGATGTCAGTGGCGTTCAGCCGGTCAATCTGGCCTAGAGGATCCTGCGGATTTGACAGGCGATGACCGGTAACTGTATTCCTGGTGATTGTATCACGTCACGCGATGGACCACTGAGCTCCACAAAGACCAGCAAGCATACGAGCTCCGTTGGAAAACCAAAAACTCGTCTAATCGTCCCTGCCGCGAGAACAAACACAAAGTCGCAACTGAGGCCATGCTTAGTTCCCACCAAATCCAAACTTTCGTACTATGCAAAAAGAAGATTTCCCGTCACATCAAACTTGCGGTACATGCATGTAGTACTAAATTTTGACGAAATCAAAAATTAATTACACAGTTTGGTTGTACTTTGCGAGACGAACGTTTTGAGCCTAATTAGTCAACGATTGGACAGTTATTACCAAA